>NC_077227.1:575059518-575215112 GCF_027887165.1 Monodelphis domestica | reverse complement strand
GGTGTAACGACTTTTCGTGCCACTGGACCCAGGCTTCCAATGCCGAGAGAGTGGACTGTCTCTGTGCATCGACTTTTCCACTTAAATCTCTTTCACACACAAGTGTCTTTGTGCACAAAAACACACAAAGATAATCGTCATCCTCAGGTACCAAGAGACTACTACTACTATAGTACCTTTACCCTCCCTAGCATAGGTCCAGATTTGTGTAGGGTTTATTTCAGTCTCACTCACATCACCACCTCAAATCTTAGGAACTGCATTGCCCATAGTCCTCACAACATCCCTCTATAATTTCAAAACCTAGAATTTTAAACTCCTAAAGCTCTTTGGGAATGGCAGAAGTAGACTAAGTGGGGATGCAATTAGAAGTTATGACCTCTTTGGGAACCAAGAGGTGAGTACACTCATTGAATGGCCAAGATCAGGCAGAAAGCAGAAAGTTTATGCTCTAAGGGGTCTTCTAAAAATTATTATTGCTTTAAATTAACAAATTATTTTTCTCTCTCTTCTACCTCTTCCCAACCCCACACTGAGAAAAAAAAAATTAAAACCCTTAAAACAAATGTGCATAGTCAAGCAAAGCCATAGCTTAAAAATTCCCACAATTTTTTTCTCATTCCACATTCAGATTTGCCTCTTTTTCAGCATGTCTCTCCATTAGTCCTCTGGAATCATGGTTTGATATTTTGTTGATCAGAATTCTTATACCCTTCATATTTGTTTGCTTTACAGTGATGTTGTCATAATATAAATTGTTCTCCTGGTTCAGTTCAGTTCATTCTTCAACAGTTTATATAAGTTCCTCTGAAAGTATACCTTTCAATATTTATTATGACACCATTACATTCATGTACTGCAATCTATTCAGCCATCCTCAATTGATGGACATTCTCTTAATTTCCAGATCTTTGCCACTACAAAAAGAACTGCTATATTTTTCTACATGCGAGTCATTTCCCTCTTTTATCTCTTTGGGGTATAGGCCAAGGAGAGCTATTTCTGGATCAAAGGTTTATTGTGGTTTATAGTTTTGGGGGGATATAGTTCCAAATTGTTTTCCAGAATGGCCAGTCCAATACACAGCTCCTCCAAAAATATGTCTGTTTTCCCACAGCCTCTCAGACATTTTTCTTTTATGACAACTTTGCCAATGAATGGGCATAAAACAAAATCTCAGAGTTGCTCTAATTTGTGTTTTTTCTAATATTGTAATTTGGGACATTTTTTTCATATTGGTATTGATAACTTAGATTTCTTCCTTTGAAAACTGATTGTTCATATTAATTGAAGAATAATTCTTATAAATTTGAATCACTTCCTTAAACATCTTGGAAATGAATCATTTATCAGAAAAACTTATTGTAGTATAGATATGAATATTTAAAACAACATGGTCCTTGCCTTCAAATAGTTAACTATCTAACAAGGAGGATTATGTACAGAAATGCATAGAACAAACAGAATGTGATCATGGCAAAGGTCTAGCCAAATTTGAGGATGCAGATGTGAGCAACAGGAAAGGTTTCATGGAGTAGGTGGTTCTTGAAATAGGCCTCCTTTGAAAGAACACAAGCACTTCCAGAGGTAAGAACACAGAGGAAGTATATTCCATACACATCAGTGTTTATTGTACCATTACAGTATTTTTATCTTCTTGTCTTCCAATTCTCTAAAAAAAAATTTAACTGGCTGAATCTCTCTATCCTGTACTTATATAGTTAATTTCTTTGAACATAAAAACAGGATTTTGCATTTATACCTATTAAATTTCTTCTTATTACATTCAATCTATTATCCTTTTCTGTCTGGACCTTTCTGAATCCTAATTCTGTTGTCTCATATGTTAATACTGTCTGGTGTGCCTTTTGGGGAATTTTCACAGAAAAAGCTTACTAGTCAGTAATGCTAAAAATATCAGCAACCAAAAAGGAGGGGGCTTTATTACAGGTGCATTTAAGTCATACAAAGAAAAGATTTTTTAAAGGTTTAAACCTAACTTAACCAGAGCCATAATAGAACTGGAGCAAAGGAAAAGGAGCTCAGGGCAAAGGATACGTGTGGGACTCAATTACCAGAATGATAAGATCATAATCAGGTCTCGGGTGCAGAGCACAGTTGCAAAGATCCCAAGACCAAGCAAGAAGCAGAAGTAAATCATAAGATCATAAATCAAGACCCAGAAAGAACCTCTGAGGTCATGAGTCAAAATCCTCATTTCCAATAAGGAAACCAAGGCTTAGAAAGTTTACATAACTTACCTGAGGACACAAAGGTAGTAACCACCTGAAGTGAAAGGTGAAGCTTACTCCAGACCCATACCTCTTTCCATGGCACCAAAAGCTCCTTCTGGACCAGGTTGCATCAAACTCTCATCGCTCTTCCTTGCTTGGTATTGAGACACCTTCTTTTCACACCTGGGCTACTCAGCAATAACACTTTATAAGCATAGATAACCAAATCTTCCTTGGTTCTCACCTTTGATGTTACAGACAAGAAGATGCCAGAGAGTTGCAAGGGGATACCCTCCCATCAATCATAAGACAGAATAGTTTCTAGCACAAAAGTTTCTAGCATAGAAGTTTTCATAAGAGTGAAAGGATGTTCACATAAGAGTGAAAGTGACATGTCTAGAACAGAAGCAACCTCTCCCAGATGTACTTTATGGGTCTCAAAGACCCTCCCCCAAAAGAGATTTCCTTTTTTCAGTCTAAAATAGTTACCTTTCTCAACTGCCAGTCATCTGCAAATCTTATAATCATGCTTAAACTCAAGTTATTGGGAAAAATGTTGAACACAAGCCAGGGAGAGAACTGTGTGACAGGTTACTAGAGAATACCTCTATAGACTTAAGTCAATCCTCCAAACACCACTCTTTGAGAAGGTCATCCAACCAGCTCTCTTTTATTTAAACCTTACTTTCTGTCTTGGTAACAACTCTTAGACAGAAGGGCAAGGATTAGGCAAAGGAGATTAAGTGACTTGCCGGGGGTCACACAGAGAGGAAGTGTCTAAGACCAAATTTGAACCCAGATCCTCCAGACTCCAGGCCTAGAACTCTATCCACTATGCTACCTACCTGCCCCTACCAACCAGTTCCTCATTCATCTATTCCACATTTATCCATATCATTCACAAAGACTTGGTGAAGGAATGTTCTGAGGACTCTGAACCTATCTCAGTGACACCCTGCAACCTCTGGTGAATTCTTGTTCCATTATCCAGAGATAAAGCCTTGCTCTGGTTTTAGGATACCAAAAACAAGGTTAAAGAAAAGTAGATCATCCTGGTCTAGCTTTCAATACTATCATCATTCTAGATATAGACAGTAGCTGTGTAATAATTTCAAATACATTTTTACATTTCATATTTTCATATCCTGTGAAGAAATAGCAGCCAAAGCAATATGTACTCTGAGATTCACCCCAGGAAGATTGGGGAAAGGTTAGTAAGAGTGCCAAACTTAGCAAAAAGGGTAACACTGAGCTATAGAAACACAGCCCTTACTCTGGAGTCCTCACTACATTCCTGCATTTCACAGGAGCTATTTTGGCTGAATACTTTATTAAACGTAGCCTGAACCCCAGACTATGAGATACTCTACCTGTGGACCATGCAGACCATAAAATAAATAGCCAGACTATGTAATTACAAACTAAAAAGAATGTAAATAACAAGAGTATCAACTACTTGCAGTCCCTTTAGAACTCATAGCCTAGTAATAAACTCGTTGGGGTCAGTACCATTTGGAAGTAAATAGAAATCTACATGGCAAATCAGAATCTGCTGCAGTCTCTGGCCTTGGCTCCAGGGTCATTAAGATTCCAATGGATTGCCTAGTTAAGGGATACTTCACAAACTCCCCTTTCTATGTCCTACCAAAGCCCACAGCTTGTCTCTCCATCTCTGCCCATACCTATACTCTTGACAGTCCTAGTTTGGAGTTTGTTTTGTTTTGGTTTGGTTTTTTATTTTCAATTTCTTTCCACTTGGTTCCCCCTGTCTTTACTTTCCTGAATTCATACCTACTCACACAACCCCTCATTTTGGAAGAGGCCTCCTGGGATTTGGATGAACAGGTATTTCAAAGATACACACACACACAAACTCATTCATTCACATTCAATGACCAGCTGAATCTTTGCCTTGTTATGGGCATAACAGCTAAGGTTTCAAAGCAAAGGCAATCCCTTCTCACATTATGTCAGCAGATTAAAGCAGGGAGATTGTTTTAGGTGCTTTGTCCACCAAGTGTGCTGTGAAAAGGTCAGATTGAGCCAGAAAATTTGCTTCAGTAGCAAAATGGATGGGGTACAGCAAAGACATTTGCATGATCTCACATTTCTCCCCCTCTCCATATGGAAATATACATCTATTAGTCTCTAACCTGGCATTTACCATCATCTTACTGATGACCACTGGAAATAAGAGCATGAAAAGAACTGTTCTTAATTATTCATTGTGTTCCCACATTGTACTTGGGCTGAATCCCTGTTGTCCCTGGATTCATTTGTACTCAAGCACACATCTCCTCCATGAAAACTCTATTCAAGGAGAGTATAAGTACACATAGGTATATGGGCTGTTGTAGGATGATGGGGGAGAGAAGAATAAAGTGAGTGAGAGAAAGGAGGAAAGTAATGGAAGGAAAAGGGTAAAGGAAAGAAGGAAGAGAGAGAAGGTAGATGAGGGGAGGAGTGAAGAAAAGGAAAGAGGATGTCAGACAGAAGATGGACAGGAAAAGAGAGGAAAAGGAGAGAGGGAATAAAGGGGGGAAAGAGGAAGGGAGAGGTAGAAAGTAGGAGAAAGAAAGAGGGGAAGGAAGAAAGATGAGGGAGGAAGAAGAGGAGAAGGGAAGGAAAGAAAGATGGGAGAGAAAAAAAGGAGAGAAAGGGGGAAGAGCAGGAAGAAGGAAGGAGAAAGGAAGGAGGAAGAGGAAGAAGAAAGCAAGGGGGAGAGAGGAAGGAGGAAGAAGGAGAGAAGGAGGAAAAGGACAGAGAGAAGGGAGAATGAGAGGGAGGAAAAGAGAACAGTTATGTCTATGTGTCTAGTTAATGTCTATCATAATAAACTTTCTTATCATTTGAGCAAAGAGAAAAAGGAGTAGAAAGGGAAGATGGAGAAGCAAAAAAGAGGGAAGGAGGAAGAAGAAAATAAAAAAGTAGACAAGAAGGAGAAAAAAGACTGATGATATAGACAAAAGTCAGAAATTTTGACAGAGAAAAGAAAAAAGAAAAAAATCAGATAGTCTTACAGAAAAAAAAAGAAGGGAGACACAAAGAATCTGATCTGAAAAGGAGGAAGAAAAGAAAAAGAAAAGGAAAGAGATTGTCACTTTATTTCAATAAAGAAAAAACAGACCACCTATTTTCCATTCTCCTGGCTCTTTCTACAACAGTTCCAATTTGAATCCAAATAATGTTTGAGATTTGGGATTCAGCACCAAACTAGTTTGAATTCTCTAATCCCAACACCGGATGTTTTGAGGTGTTGGGATTTCAAACTAATTAATTCAGCCACCTGTAACATTTATTCAGATGTACTACCTCTTCTTTATGCAGAGATATTTCTAACAGTGAGTAACAGATCTTACAATTTCCTACATCTTTAGCTCTAGAACTCAAATATAATAGCAGCAATATGGGGTGGAAAAAGTCAGAGGCCCTAGATTTAAACATTGATTCTGCAATATTGGGCAAGTCACTTTACTCCTCTGAGCATCAATTTCTATGAAAGAAAAGGAATCAAATTAGTTAATCTCTAAGACTCTTTCTAGTTTAAAACCCTATGAATTTTGTGTCCTCTTGCATTCAAATAGCCCTTTCTACTACCCCTGCACTCTCAGCCCTCATTTCCAAGTGTTAATGATCAGGCTAATGTTGAGCTACATTGATCATAAAGATGATGGTCATTCAAGTGCCAATGTCTGGAACTGACCAGGAAACCAGGAGTTCAAGGAATACACATGAACTGAGAATTTCAAGATCCTAAATCCATGTTGGCAAACCTATGGCATGCATGCCAGATGAGGCTACTCCCTTCCCCATCTCCACCATGCCTGAGGACATTTTTCACATGACCTGCCCCTCTGTCCAATGGGAGTGCTTCCTCCCTCCCCCATATGGGGTAAGGGGGTGACTCATTTGCAGTGTGAGGGTTCAGTTTGAGTACTCAGTCTCTACAATTTTTTTCCATCACTGCCCTAAACCCTGAAGGGTGATTAATACTGTGAGGTAATTGGGAAGAGAGATGACCTCAGAACAGAAAGTTTAAGTCTTGTCTCTAATATGGCTTGGCTAAGTGACCCTCACCATATTACAACCCTTAATTGCTTTAGACAGACCTCTATGACTATAAATTTCAGAGAAGGAGCCAACCTACACTGGTACAGAGAGTTTTGTCAACAGGGAATTCTCTATATCAATATAATCAAAAACCCAGTCCCTATTCTAACATAAATGACCACTAGACAATTAGTCGATAAACAATGATCCAGTGCTTATTGTGTATTAAGCATTGTGCTAAATTCTAAGAAATAAAAAGAAAAAGTAGAAAATGTTCCTACCCTGAAGAAGTCACTAGTTAAAGGAATGCTCATTAAAGAAACCAAAGATATTCAGCCTGGTAAAAAGAAGTCTTGGGGGAGACACAATAGCTGTCTTCATACATTTGAAGAGCTGCTAGGGACTGAATTTGTTCTATTTGGTCCTAGAAGACAGAATTAGAAGTAGTAGTTGGAAGGTGTAAAGAGTCGGATTTTGAATTGGCAAGGGAAAATCTTCCTACCAACTGGAGCAGTCCAAAGAGGGTATTGGCTAACACCCTTAGGGATAATGGGTTTCCCTTTATCGGAGTTCTTCAAGTAAAGAGTAGAAAACCATTCAGTGGGTATGTGGTAGTGTTGATTCGTGTTCAGATTACATGGTTTGAACTAGATGGCCTGTGAGGTCCCTCCTAACTCCCAGATTCTACTGTTCTGTGATTTATATTATTGATCTCCATGTGCCCTATGATTTAACCAGTTTGTATTATTTATTCTGTGCTCCACAAATTCTCCCTACACTCTCATGCCTCTACGAAAAGTACTCCTTATGCCTAAAATCCCTTCCTTTCTCCTCTTCATCCATCGAATTGCTATCCATCCTATAAAAAACTAAACACAGTCTACATCTCCTTCCCAAGAAAAGCACAAAATCTTTCTGATTCCTCTGGATTATAAAGACCCTCCCTACCAGGTTGAAAATTTTGTTTTGTAATTCTCTCAGACACTTCATATACATAATCATCTATTACTATTATCTCTTTTAGTGTATTATTCCCCTACTAGACTGTAAGGTCTATGCAGTTAGAGACTATGTCTTATCTAAACTTTCTTTAACCCCATCACCTAGCATACTTTTCCATTTTGTCATTATTTACAGAGATGATGGTCATTCACGTGTCAGTATCTAAAACAGATCTGCAAGCCAAGATACTGGGGAATAAGCCTGAGCTGGTCATTTTAGGACTCTTGGCCAAGAAGAGTGATTGGCATTGGAATGCAATAGGAAGAGAGATGGCCTCAAGTGAGGAAGATCCAGGTACAAATGTGGAGACCAAGGAATCTGCACTAGGTGAATGTCATTATTATTACTGTTGCCATCCCATAGTACTTCATAGGAACTTCCAAGGTCAGACAAAAGAGTTTACCATCTACTCTACTTAGAAAGGTTTGCAATAACAGTGATGCTAATAATTTCTTTTTTTTTTATGCTTACCCTCCATCTTAGAATCAATACTGTATATAGGTTCCAAGGCAGAAGAGTCATAAGGGTTAGGCAATGGGGGTTAAATGACTTATCCAGGGTCACAACTACTAGGAAATGTCTGAGGTTAGATTTGAACCCAGGACCTCCCATCTCTAGACCTGACTCTCAATCCACTGAGCCATCCAGCTGCCCTTAATACTAATAATTTCAAAAATAATAATGGCAATAACAGTAAGAGTAGCTCGTATTTTTATACATCGAGGTCTCAAAAGCACTTTCGTTACCACAACACTGTAAGGTGAGTAAGCATAGTTATCCTGGCTTCATGCCAGTGGGTTAATAGCAGTCGGGAATATCTTTATCACCCAGTAGGATTTATTAAGCACCCGCGTTGTGCTGACTATTGTACAAAGCAATTTAGACACACATGGTGCCTGTCTTCTAGGGTCATCACAAAATGGGATTGCTCACTGTGGGCTCCCTTGTTTGCATTGGTGAAATTTCCTGCTAAGAATACAAAGTGTCTTTTAAAATCCCAGGTTGTTCTTGTCCTGGCACAACAGGAGGAAAATATAATTTCAGCTGGATATTCCCACACCAACCTAATAGTCAAAAGCTAATGAGATAATGAGCTCATTTTCATTTCTTGGTAAGGGTCCCTTTTTCAAATCACGAAGGTGCTTGACAACCTTGGCACATCTCACTGGTAATGGTCACTGGTAAGTGTCTTTCAATTTCCAGGAGAGTTAAAAAGTTCCAGGCTCTTCTCTTTTCCAGATCATATTTTGCCCCCCATTCCACTAATTTTTCTGGCCCCAACCTTCATTAATCAAGCAGTATGATACAGTGGAAAAAAGGTAGGGTCAAAAGTCAGAAGACCTGGGTTCAAATCCTATTTCTAATGTTTATTATAGCAAATCATTTAAACTCCCTAGATCTCACTTATATCATCTCTAAAACAAAAGGATTGGACTGTATAACCTCTAAGGTCCTATCCATTTCAGGACTTATTTCACCATTTTAAAGATGAGTAAATGCAATTTCAGATATGTTGAAAGTTAGCATTGACCACATAGCCACTACTTAGTGGGCTGGGATTCAAATTCATATCTCCTGATTCTAGCACAGGGGACATTGGGTTTGGAGTTTAGGAAGAACCAGATGCAATTCCGTCTTTTGAAACTTACTTTGTGTGACAGTGAGCAACTCAATCTCTCTGAGCCTCAGTTTCTTCATCCATTAAACGGAGAAAATAGTACCTACCTTATAGAGTTGCTGTATGGCTCAAATGAGATCATGCAGGAAAATTTACTTTATAAACTTTAAATTGGCATATGCATGTCAACTATTAGTTTTTCATTATAAGAAGCATCTCTTTCTGTCTGCCATGGGAGAGGGAGGGGTACAAGCAAATTCCTATCTTTCCTTTAATCTCTGTGCCTTTAACCTTTGATTTCCTGCCACCCCCACCCCTTGACTTGTTGAGAATTGAAAACCTGGATCCCTGCATTAATATGAATTTCTTGTTATTCCAAAAATGAAGACTGGCAGATAATAATAGCTCATCAGCTCAATCCCCCAAATGCCAGCTGGTGGACTCTTCAGGGTGACCTGGAACAAACAACAGGGAATGTGGATGAGAGTGTTTGCTGTTGATTAAGTCTAAACTGCAGGTTCCCTAGTCTGCATTAGCCAGCTGGAACAAGGGCCTGTGTTCAGTTCCCTTTCAGCAGACACCCTGTGTCCATCTTCATTTTCACTGAAAGGCAGAAGTTCGCACCTTTCATGAAAGTAATGAGCAAATATGTCGGTAATAATGAAATCTGTAATTCTTTCTGTTGTGGAAACTCTTTCTAATCATCCCTTCTCTGTCAGTTCTCAGTTCTGTTTCTCCTTCCATTATGTCAACTGAGACTCAGTAAGATTTGCTTCCTTCCTCCTCTGGAAGATTTCTCCCAATTCCTTCTTTTAACTTTCTTTAGCTGCATTTTATTTCTATGCTTATTAAGAACCTACTATGATAGACACTGAGGGACCAAAAGAGATACAACATAGACCCTGATTTCCCAGAGCCTATAACACATTGGAAGAGGGACACATACCCTACAAAGTATGATATAAGTGAGAGCATAATAAAAAGGGGGGAAAGTGAATACAAACAATCAGAGATTTCAGGACAGATCTCTTTCACCTGAGAGAGCCACCCTTAGAGGATAGGGTGACTTCTGAGCTAGAACTTGAAAGAAGGGAGAGGCATCAATAGATTGAAATGATGGAACAGGTGAGTTATGTCTAGGAATTTTTTCACTCAAGGTCAAGTATCAAAAACCAGGCCTAGGTCAAGTATAGGGTTGGGGAGAGAGGGAAAATCCCTCAAGCTCCTGGCATGAAGGCACTAGGGGAAATTGAAATTGGTATAGCAATTGGGTTCAGGAGTTCTAAGATGCAGCAAGAGCAAAACTGATTGGATATCTCCATTTCAATACCTATATGGGAGTCCCCAGGAATGGGGAACTACTAGGCTAACTAAGAAAAGAAGAAGCAAAAAATTTTAAAGGTTTCATTTGGAAAGGAATAGAGGAAGGGGGCAGGACACAATCCCATAGAGAAAACACAAATACTCTGGGACATTGACAAGAGAATAATCAATGATAAAGAGAAAAAGGAGTCACCAGAAAGGGTATAGAAAGAGTTCAGCCCAAAACACCATCAAGTAGCTTCAAGGGTGGTTTAGTAAATTGATTAATAGTTAAAGCACTGGTCTTGGAAGCAAGAAGATCTAGATTCAAAACCTACTTCAAACATGTACTAACTCAATGACCCTACACAATTCATTTGGTCTTTCTTAATGTTAGTTTTCTCATTTACAAAATGAGGATAAGAGAAACACCTTCATCACAAGGATGTTAAGAGAATGAAATGAGATTATACATATATATGCATATATGGGGTATACAGGATGCTCAGGGAGGGGTAGTATCTCTGGTATGGAGGGCTTGTCGTGCCCTCCTAGGGCAGCTCTCCAGCCTCTGACCCTCACCTGACACCCAGCTCTCACTTGTGGCTCCCAGTAGCTGCTAGCATGCGGCAGCGGCCACACCCCGGGCAACGGCTTCGACAGGCCGGCTAAACCTTGTGAGGGTAGCCATCCAGTCATTGTCGACCCCTGGTGAACCAGGGCTTTGCTCACCCAGCATGTGAAGACTGCTTCAGCTGAACAGGCAGAAGAAACCAACAAGAAGGTCCAGTGGCTGAGAGGGCGACACAGCAAAGCACTGTGGAGTGCTTAGGGCGTGTTGGAGCACAAAAGACAACACGGCCATCCAATGCAGCTGAGGAAGTCTCCAGGTGTAACGACTTTTCACGCCACTGGACCCAGGCTTCCAATGCCGAGAGAGTGGGACTGTCTCTGTGCATCAACTTTTCCACTTAAATCTTCACGCACAAGTGTCTTTGTGCACAAAAACGCACAAAGTCAATCGTCATCCTCGGTTACTGAGAGACTACAAACTATATGCATATATATCACATTTGTAAAAAAAAGTTGAGGTGCTACAAAAATGTCAACTATTACTAACTCATTCTTGCTAACAATGTTAAATTCAAATCTTTCTTTGCAGCTGAAAAATAATGTGTAGCTAACATGTATATATCATTTAAAGGTGCAAAAAAATGAAAACTGTTCTCAAGGAGTTTGCATTCTATTAGAGAACACAATATCTACCCAGATAAGCCAAGGAAGTGAGTCATTCATTTCTTTGTTTTTCTTGTTTTAGGCTACCATTAGGAAGTTCTGTAGTAGCATACTGATCTTTCTTGAACTCCAAAAATGTTACTCTTTCTAATTCCTTAATACTTCTTTAATAACAGTACCTAGTCTTCCATAGTTCTACTCTCAGTTGCCAGGCTCAGTCCTCTCTTGACTCCATAGTCAGCTCTTTTCTCTGCTGCCAAGGGCTGTGCTTCTTAAAACCATTTTCTCTCTCATTTCACTATGTCTCTATATCATCTGACTGGAGAGTATGTCTTCTACCTCAACTCTGACTCAAACTCTCCAAAATCAATTTAAACTACTGGACAATAAACTCTACTGAAGAGCGCCATAGGTAGTTGAGGAGAGGGAAGAAAAAAAGAAATCCTCTCATTTTTCATATGCTCCTGAATATTTCCCAATGATGCTCCTAGACAGGGCTCAGAATTGGTGAACTTTTTTAGACTTTTAAGGGGGCTTTGGAGACATGGTCAATTATTTCTTGGCCAATAGCCTTTCCATATTTCATAAAGAGGTCACCAGCTGTTAGGCATATTTTTACAGTTTGCTTAATGTATAATTAGTTTTGCTTTCAGTAAATACGTCAAATGGGAGATGTGGGAAAGAATCATTTGGTTAGAAAACTACCACCACCTCACACACACACACACACAAATACAGACACATACACACTTAAGGAATAAATATAAAGTCTTTCACTTGGTTCCAAAAAATCATCTTCACAAATACAAGTTGAGGAAAAATGACTAAATGGCAACCACTATTTTTAAAAAATGTGATTTATTGGGAGGTTTTAGAGGAACAAAGGTTTACTATGAGCTATCCACCCTGTGCTATGTCAGCCAAAAAAGCTGAGGCAATTGAAGTCCATACCCTAGAACCCAAGTTTCTGAGCTTATTAAAAACAGGTTGAGGACTGACCCACAATCACTCTCTCAGACTAATTATGTGACCCCATTCAGAGTTTATGGTGGGAAAAATCTTCAAATACCATTCATGCCTAGATATCATCAGAGGGAAGCAAAAAAGTCCCCGCATCATACACGTCTCAATGTATACTTTGAGAACCAGACTGCCTTTATTCTACAACAGAAAAAAAATTCCAAAAAATGCAGAGGATTCATGGAACATCATAAAAAAATAAACATAATTCCCTTCCCATGATGGATGAATCTCACTATCTAGAGAGTCCTAAAGTCTTCCATGTTCACAGGACCACACTGTGCTTTAGACTTCCTGTGGAAGGGAAATATATCAGAGGTTTTTAGATGAGCAACATCCCAATATTCCAGTGATTGTGATTCCCACTTTCATTTTATAGATACTAATACAGGCTTCCTGGCTTATGATTCAATTCTTTTTATTTAATTAATTACTTATATTTAACATTTTCTAATTTTAAATTCTCTTCCCGCCTTCTGCCCTTCCCCCACCCATTGAGAAGGCAAGCAGTCTGACAGCAGTCATCATGTGAAATCATGTAAAACATATTTCCATATTAGGCATGTTGCAAAAAAATTTTTTTTAAAAAGCAAAAGAATTTTTTTATTAAATATTGATACTACTTTGAGAACTTGGAAACCTTTAAGAGAGAAACGCACTTGGGGCTACTACAGAGACAACTAATTTCTCCTTCCTATTGGACACACATTATTTAAATAACTCAAAATAATAACAGAGTACAAAGTCCAAATCCCTTACTCCTCAGAATCATGGCTTTCTGTTCCTCCAGCTTTAGTACTGCATCTTTTATCTCTATAAGATGCTAGCTCTTCCCAGGGACTCTCCACCTCTCTATAGAAAGCCAGATTCAAAGTTTCTAACACTGGAAGCAGAGAAGTGTCTAGAGAGTCAACCCTTGAGGCAAGAACCGCCTAAGAAATCCCCTTTCTCTCTCTAGAAGTTAGATCCTGAGATCAGGTGCTGCACAAAGACTCTTTCTTCTCTGAAAGAAGACCAGATTCTGAAACTCTCTTACTTGGAATTGTTACAGAGACAACACCTGGAAAAGAATTTTTTGTTCTTCTCAGGAACTGATTTTTAGGAACTCTAAATACTCACACCATGTAGGTTCCCCTCTCTATGTATGCCATGTTGGTTGAAAGCAATGTATCTCTCCCTAAGGCAGCCATTAAAAGCTTCTGGGAATGCACCATAATCTTAACAAAAAAAAAAAATAGTCTGTCTTTTATAAACCGGAGTAAAAGGTGGCTTGTTCCTATTAGGATAGTCTAAGCCAACCAAATTCAGCTACTGAACACTAAGACTCATTTTTCAGAGGTATCTTAAGAAGATTCTGACCGAACTCCCTAAGAAAGGCTCACCTCTGTAAAAATTAAATTAGTCTCTAGTAATAGAAATATTATATTTTATGAGGTTTATTAAGGATTATTAGAAATCAAGGAATAAAGAAAATACAAACACAAAAACCACATGCCTAGGGTTGATTAGCCCATTCAAAACCCCAATGCTTAACTTACTCATTACATCCTTGCAAATGGAAGAGAGTGCTCCTGGGAGGCAGAGAGCCTATTAAATACTAATTGTGATCTCACCCAGGTGGAGACTCAGGTGATATTATAGGGAATTCTGGGAAATACCAAGGACTTCTGGGGATTGAAGTCTAGGGTTCAAATCTCCATTTTACACCTCTTTATAAGTTCACACTAATCAAGTATGAAAAATTGTTACACCTGGAGACTTCCTCAGCTGCATTGGATGGCTGTGTTATCTTTTGTGCTCCAACATGCCCTAAGCACTCCACAGTGCTTTGCTGTGTCGCCCTCTCAGCCACTGGACCTTCTTGTTGGTTTCTTCCACCTGTTCCACCGAAACAGTCTTCACATGCTGGGTGAGCAAAGCCCTGGTTCACCAGGGGTCGACGACGACTCGATGGCTACCCTCACAAGGTTTAGCCGGCCTGTCGAAGCCATTGCCCAGGGTGTGGCTGCTGCTGCATGCTAGCAGCTACTGGGAGCCACAAGTGAGAGCTGGGTGTCAGGTGAGGGTCAGAGACTGGAGAGCTGCCCTAGGAGGACATGACAAGCCCTCCATACCAGAGATACTACCCTTCCCTGAGCACCCCATAGGGCATCAGGGAGAGGCTCATGAAGATCCTTTTGCCTCTCAGCAAAGACCAGTATGCCACAATCATCAGCTCATATGCCCCAACACTGACCAGCACAGAGGAGACCATCGAGCAGTTCTACTCTGCCTGAGTGCCGTCCTGAACTCAGTGCCCACAAATGACAAGCTGATACTACTGGGAGACTTCAACGCCCGCGTTGGCCAGGACCATGAAAGATGGAAAGGAGTGCTCGGCAAACACAGCGTGAGCAAAATGAACAACAACGGCCTACTGCTACTCAGAAAATGCTCAGAGTTCAAACTCACCATCACGAACACTGTGTTCAGAATGGCAAACAAATATAAAACAACGTGGATGCACCCACAATCAAAACAGTAGCATCTCATTGACTACATCATTGTACACCGGCGGATGTAAAGATCACCAGAGCCATGAGAGGAGCTGAATGCTGGACAGACAGTTCGCGCATTTTACAACATGAGTCGTCTTAGAGATCCATCTTATTTGCAAACATTCCAGTCCTGCCTGGACGACAAGCTGTCTGCCAAGGGACCACTCACTGGAAGCTCAACTGAGAAATGGAAGCAGTTCAGAGATGCAGTGAAGGAAACATCAAAGGCAGTCCTAGGCCCAAAACAACGCAACCACCAGGACTGGTTCGAGAACAACACTGCTATTGAAGACCTATTGAGCAAGAAGAACAAAGCCTTTATGGAGTGGCAAAATAACCCAAACTCTGCTCCTAAAAAGGACAGATTCAAGTCTCTCCAAGCCACGGCGCAGCGTGAGATGAAATCCAGCGGTTTGCTGAAACTACAAACAATTTTTCAGTGCCCTCAGGACTGTCTATGGGCCATTAAAACCCACCACCACTCCCTTGCTATCTTCTGACGGTGACACTCTCATAAAAGATAAAAAAGGCATCAGCAACAGGTGGAAAGAATACTTCAGTCAGCTTCTCAAATGACCCTCTTCAGTCAACCAAAGCGCCCTTGACCAGATCCCCCAAAACCGCACCATTGAACAACTTGACGTCCCTCCTACAATAGAGGAAGTCCAAAAAGCCATTAAACAAATGAGTGCAGGCAAGGAACCCGGTAAAGACGGGATCCCAACCGAGGTGTACAAGGCCTTAAATGGAAAGGTGCAGTGAACCATTCATGACCTCATGGAATAGAGTTCCTCTTCCCAGGTGTTTGTGGCATACCATTCCTGCTGAGTATGCCAAAACATAGAAATCTTAGTTCAAGGCTGCATAAAGAGTTCCAAGAAATCCTGGGAATGGGTTAACTCCCCTGTTCACATTCTGGGGAGGATTGGGGAGGATAGATTGTGTCTCTCGAGAAGAGCTTTAAATCTGGTGTGCTGTTTTCAATAAACGTTCATTATCCTTTCTTTGATAATGTTCCAGTCTTGCTTTCTTGCGACTGTAGATTTTCTCAGACAGCTATAAGCTGTCCCACAACAGTTCTAAACTGTCCCATATTGCAACTCCGTAGATGTCCCTGACAGAAAGGCACTCCAGGCATTCCACATAGTGCTGACCAGCATATGGGAAGAGGAAGAACTCAGAGATGCCTCCATCGTAGTCCTATACAAGAACAAAGGCTCACAAGCAGCCTCTGACAACTACAGAGGCATCTCACTACTCTCCACTGCTGGAAAAATCCTTGACCGTGTTATATTCAACAGACTCCTGTCATCTGTTTCAGAGCAGAACCTGCCTGAATCACAATGTGGCTTCCAACCAGATCGCATCACCATCTACATGGTCTTCTCGGTGAGGCAGATGCAGGAAAAATGCCTTGAGCAGAACCTAAGTCTCTACATTGTCTTCATAGACCTGACAAAGGTATTCGACACAGTGAACAGGGATGCATTGTGGGTGATCCTCAGCAAGCTCGGTTGCCCAGCAAAATTCGTCAAACTGATCCAGCTCTTTCATGTCGACATGACAGGGGAAGTCCAATCTGGTGGAGAGACTTCAGATCGCTTCAACATCTCCAGTGGCGTGAAACAAGGCTGTGTCCTCGCTCCGGTACTATTCAACCTATTTTTCACCCAAGTATTATGACATGCTGTGATGGATCTAGACTTGGGCGTCTACATCAAATATCAGCTGGATGGCTCAATGTTCGACCTTCGCCGCCTGACTGCAAAAACAAAGACAACAGAGAGACTCATCCTGGAAGCTCTCTTTGCAGATGACTGTGCTCTCATGGCCCACCAAGAAAATCATCTTCAAACCATTGTGAGCAGGTTCTCCACCACAACAAAACTGTTTGGCCTGACTATCAGCCTCAGCAAAACAGAGGTGCTGTTCCAATCTGCACCAAGGAGGCCAACTAACCAGCCATGCATTACAATCGATGGCACACAGCTTTCTAATGTCAACACTTTCAAGTACCTGGGCAGCACCATCGCCAACAACGGGTCCCTAGACCATGAGATCAATGCCAGGATCCAAAAGGCCAGCCAGGCACTCAGGCGGCTGCGCTCCAAAGTCCTCCAACACAGTGGTGTAAGCACTGCAACGAAGCTCAAAGTGTACAACGCAGTGGTCCTCAGCTCGCTCCTGTACGGTGAGACATGGACACTGTACCAGAAGCACATGAAGCAGTTGGAGCAATTCCACCAACGCTCCCTCCGGTCAATCATGAGGATCCAATGGCAGGACTGAATCACCAATCAGGAAGTCCTCGACAGAGCCAACTCCACCGGCATCGAAGAAATGGTCCTCAAAACCCAGCTACGATGGTCTGGACACATCATCCACATGGACCCACAGCGAACACCAAGACAGGTATTCTATGGTGAACTGTCAGCTGGACTCAAGAAACAAGGTCGACCAAAGAAAAGATTCAAGGATCAAATAAAGTCAAATTTGAAGTGGGCTGGCATTACACCAAAGCAACAGAACTTGCTGCCTCTGTCAGAAGCAGCTGGTGAACCCACATTAACCATGCTGCCGCCACCTTTGAAGATGAGCGACATCGACGTCTTGCCGCTGCGCATGAACGCCGACACCAGGCCACAACCGCACCTCCCGTAACAACTGGCGTCCCATGCCCCATGTGCCACAAACTCTGCACCTCAGTCTTTGGACTTCAAAGCCACATGAGGGTACATCAATAGATGATAATGCACAAAGACAATTGTCATTCTCGGTCACCGAGAGACTACCACTAATCAAGTAACTCCTTCAATCAACCCCCTACACAATCGTGGGCTGCATTGAGAGGTATAACTTACAGAAATAAGATGATGGTATATAAATATAATGCCTTGAACATATAACTTCTAGATCACTGAGGTCATGTCTGGGCACTAAGAAGGCATCCAGAAGTTGACAAACAGGGGGCAGAGCCAAGATGGCAACTTAGGAGCACCAAAAGCCCAAACCTTTCTGGCAATCCTTCCAAACCAATATTTATAATGGGCTTCAAAGAAAACAAAAATCCAAACCTAACAAGAATAAATCACAGGATTGAGCTACTGAAAACAACTTGAAAGGTAGACACAGGGTTTTATTTTCATGGGATAAGGGAAAGACAAGCTGGCCGAATACCTTTTCCAACCCATAGTACTCAGACCTCTGATAAGACCTGGCTGTCGGTGTGAGCCCCAGGCAGAGACTACAGCCATAAGGGAATGCTTCTTACATACCACAAGGTCCAGGGCTCTGATAGTGGCTTACAGGGAAGAGCTGGAGTGGGGGGCCACCTGGATGGACACTCTCCACATGCTGGCTACAATATGGAATTTGCCCCCAGATAAGAGGTTTGCAGATGTAGTCCCTAAAGCTGGAAGAACAGTAAGCCATAGAGAATAGAACTATAAGCAAGCTCAGCGGGTTAGCTCAACTACTTGAATTCAGTATACTAGCAGAGGATTGAGAAAAAAGAAAATTTGGCCTCAGGGCATAATAGCTCAAACACTCTAGTCCAGTAAATCAACAAAGGGGCAAGTTTATAGTCCATAGGGTGGAATAGATAGATAGATAGATAGATAGATAGATAGATAAACAAACAAACAAAGGAAGGATGGAAGAATGAATGAATGAATGAATGAATGAATGAATGAAGTAAATAAAATGAGTAAAACAAGAGAAAAAAGAAAGCTACAATTGAAAACTTCTTTGAAGATAAGGACCAAAGAACAGAACCATTGGAGAAGAATGACAAGATCTAAGGAACATCAAGCAAAACCTAAAAAAATAGGGAATTGGATGTAGGCTCTGGAGGAGCTCAAAAAGAAATTTAAAAAATAAATAGTAGCCTAAAAAGCAAAATAGATCATCTGGAAACAGTGGCATGGAGATTGAAAGCCAGAACTGACCTGCTGGAAAATGATGCAAAGAATTCAGAAGAAGAGAACAATGACTTGAAAGGAAGAATGGACCAAAAGGAAAAGAAGAATCAAAAATTGTGGAAGAAATTCAGTCTTTAACAATTATAATTGGACATTTAGAAGCTAATGACTTCACAAGAAACCAAGACATAATAAAACAAAAGCAAAAGAATGAAAAAATTGAATATAATATAAGATTTTGTGGATAGGGAAAGATATATGGTAAATGTGGTAAAAAAAAATAATGGTAAAAAAGGTTTAAAAAAAGATATTGAAAATAGATCCAAGAGAGACAATTTAAGAATCATTGAGCTACCTGAAAGTCATGACCAAAAAAAAACATATCTTAGACATCATACTATAGGAAATTATCCAAGAAAACTGCCCAGATATTCTTGAACAAGAGGGTAAAATAGAGATTGAAAGACTCCACAGATCACCTCCTTCATTAAATCCCCAAATAACAACTCTCAGGAATGCTATAACCAAGTACAAAAGTTGACAAACAAAATTGTGAAGCGGTTGAGGTCATACCTTATGAGAATCAATTGAAGGTGTAGGAAAGAAAACTGGCACAGAGGAACTATTTTAGAATGTTGGCTGGAGGGAGAATAGTAGTTGGAGGAGCAGAAAGGGTTTGTGGGATTGAGAGCTTTGAAGGGAGTCTTTTGTCCTGTAGACTCATGAGAAACAGGAGCAAAGGACCTGAGCTTGGGACCCTAAATCTGTGATGCCAGAGTCTTACCTCTATTTCCCCTTCCCCTGGAAGACAGAAGATCTCTGACATCTTTAGATCATTGATCAAAGAAGCAAAAGAACTGCTGCTGAAGGGTGCTTTACCCTTGAACCTTATGGGGGGTCACCCCAAAGACCTATCCCACCCCACTAACTTCTCAAGAAGGACACTAATGACCTATTTAGATTGGGCTAGCAAAATAATTAGAGGAAAAGGAGTCTGAAGCCTGAGTCCTTTGGCTCAGCTGAAGAAGGAAGGGACAAGCTACTTGAATAGTTCTATAGGGTTTCCTGATCCCTCTGACCTAATCCCTCCCAGGTTTCTTGAACAAATAAAACCCCCTTTTTATGAAGAATCACAGTCAAATCTAAGTCATTACAGAAGTTAAGGAAGAGAGTTAGAAAGAGAGAAAAAGGGAATGGGGGTAGGCTGACTATTCCAACTTTGGCAAAAACAAAGTCCAGAGCAACAGACATTCAGCCTGCCCCATGGGACTGTGTGCCTAGAGGAGGTTTCCTGGGTCTAAAAGTCTAGCATAGAAAAGTCCTGAGGAAAAGAACAATACCATAACCCTTAGAAGTCTACTTACTGGAACCCAGTCTCTGTACATCCCTATCATACATCTTCTCAGGGATACCCCTCTTGGGTGGTTAAGGTGTGCAGGAATGGGAGAGCTTTAAGATTTTCTCCCAGCTACAGGCACTCTCTCCACCCTCTATACCAACCCTCCTTATCCCTTTACCTCCCTCCACCCTGCTCCTCCCTCTCTATCTCCCTTAATAATCATAACAGAGGAAACTATTAACCTGGAGAGGACTGAGGGTGACCTAAAAGCTATCTTCAAGTACATAGGGAGAAAGGATCAGAATTGTCTAGCCCAGCCACAGAGAGCAGAACTATGAGCAAGGAATAGAAGTTACAAAAAGATACATTTAGACTTTAAGAAGAAACTTCCTAACAGTTGGAACAGGCTGCCTTAGGTAATAGTGGAATAAGAACTTTAAGCTATTTCATGACCACTCATCAAGTATAGATAGATAGATAGATAGATAGATAGATAGATAAGCTCATACATTAGTCAGAAGGTTGAAGTAATATAGATGATCTTTAAGATCTCTTCCATCTCTGAGATTCCATGATTTCCTAAGTCACCTAATTATAGAATCTCAGAAATGGAAAGGTCCTCTATGAGAGATCCTCTATTCCAATCCCCTCTACAATATTCCTGACAAGTTACTCTCCTGCCTCTCCTCCAAGCTCTCACTACCTCCCTAGACAGTGTGTTCCATTGTTGGACAGCTCTAATTGTTTAAAAAATAAAAAACAGTTCTGCTTTTCACTTCCCACAAATTGGAAACAGTGACCAAAAAAACAAATATATTCAATTCTGAAGAGGATGTAGCAAGACAGACATGCTTATACATTATTAGTAGAGCTCTGAATTGGCAAACCATTCTGGAAAACAATTCAGAATTATATAAGAAAAGTGACTAATTGGTGCATACCCATAAACACAAGAGATCTCACTAGGAATATGCCTATAGAAGTGAAAATGAAAAAAATATCTCCTGCATACAGAAGTATTCATAGTAGCACTTTTTGTGGTAGCAAAGGAGTATAAGCGATAACAAAGTGGGCGCCCATCAATTGGGGAATAGCTGAGCCAATTGTCATATATGAATAGAATGGGAAAATATTGTACAATAAGAAATTGCAAATATGAGGAATTCGGTGAACCTTGGAAAAACTTGTATAAAATTGTGCAGAATGAGAACAACATATACAATGACTACAATAATATAAATGAAAAGAACAGTAAAATGAAGTTGAACACTGTCATTGTATCAACTAAACTTGGCCCTAGAAAAGAAGTGGAGAAAACCATCTCAAGGTGAAAGGATTAGAATGTCACACTTAATTATTGTTTGGTTGTGTTTTTTTTTTCTTAACTGTTTTTCTTCATTGCCTGGAATGATTCAATGAAAGTCCTTGGAGAGAAGAGGGAGCTATATCCAGAAATGATTGTCATATAAAAACAAAAGGTATCAGTAAAACTTTTTTTGAGTTTTGTCCATATTAAACTTAAGTGTACCTTCCTATAACTTCTAACCACTGGTCCTAGTCCTACTCTCCACTGTCACCCTATATGTCAATTTCTTCTTGCAAGCAAGACCCTATTATATATTGAATATAGTGATGAAAATTCTTCCTAATTCTTCTCTTTCCAAGCTAAATGTTTTCCTTTCTTTACACTATTTTAGTGTTCCTTCTTGACATTCTGCATTTTAAATTTCCTTCTTACCCTAATATTCTAGTATTTTAGCATGGCAATGGCACTTTAAAAGGACCAGTAGGGGTTTAAGTTTTAAAAATCAGGATTTCAGAAGCTGCTTATTTTCTCCTAGCCACTACTTTACAAAGACCCATATATATTAACACTCTGAAACACTTCTCATTTACCACTTAAGGACATGAGGAGAGAATTGAGGCAAGGATGCTAGTCACAAGGTTCCATGCAAAAGGTGATGAAAAGTTTGCATTTTACTGAAGTGGATATAAGACATAAAACAATAAGTATATTCAAGGTAATTTTACAAAAAAGGGAGTGACCACTAGCAACTAAGGAAATCAAGAAAAACTTCCTAGAGGATATGTCATATGAGGTGAGTCTTTAAGGAAACCAGGGATGCCAAGAGGTAAAGTGATGGATGGAATGCATTCCAGACATGGGGACAGTAAGTGCAAAAGCATGGAGACAGATGAGGCACTATATGTGCAAAAAAGTAAGTAGGTCAACATAAAATGCATGGAGAAGGAAAATGTATTTTAAAAAACTGGATAGGAAGGAATGGGATAGCTTATAAAGAGTTTCGAATGACAGAGAAGAATATTTTTTATTCTAGAAGTCACAGGGAGCCACAAAAATCTTTTGAATAGAGGATACATATGGGTCAGACTTGTACTTAAGGAAATGATTTTGACAGGTAGGTGGAGGAGGGGATGGAGAGGAGAGGTGAGATGATATAGGAAAAATAAACAGGAAGCTATTGTAAATTATCAAAGAAAGGGATAATATAAGCCTAAGCCAGGGTGCTGGCTGTGTAAGTGGAAAGAAAGGGACATATATAATATATGGTGTAGAAATAGAAATGACAAGACTTAAATTTCACGTGTTGGATGAGTGAGAGAGAAAAGTTAAAGATAACACTGATGTTGTGAACCTGGATGAATGGAAAGATGATGGCGCACTCAACTATGATAAGGAATTTCAGAAAAGGGTTGGGTACAAAGGAAACATGTTCCCCCAAAGAAGTCTATAAGATGTACAATTCAAAATGTTCCACAGACAGTTGGCAATTCTGAACTGGAGACCAGAAGAGAAAGCAGAGCTGAATATATTGATCTGGGAATCATCTGATTAAAGATAATTTAATACAGAAAAGGTGATGAGGTTACCAATTAAGAATGTACAGTGAATTGGGGCAGCTAGGTGGTTCAGTGGATTGAGAGCAGGCCTAGAGATGGAAGTTCCTGGGTTCAAATCTAGCCTCATCCACTTCCTAACTCTGTCACCTTGAACAAAGCATTTAACCCTCATTGCCTAATCCTTACCATTCTTCTGCCTTGAAACCAGGACCCAGTACTGATTCTGAGATAGAAAGTAAGGATTAATAGAGAGAAAAGAGAAGATGGCCTAGGGGTAACACAATTAGCAGACATAACTTGGAAGATGAGTCAGCAAGGGAGATTGCAAAAGAACAGATAGATAGGAGGAAAAACAGAAGGGAAATGGAGTGTCAAGTTTAAGGTAAAGCATATACACCGCTTTAGCTACAACACAAAGTAATTACAGCAGAATAATATACAAAAATCTTGAAAAGGTTATCTTAAGTCAGACCATGAAGAATATGATTTTATCTTAGAAGCAAAAGAGATTTATTCATATTTCTTGAGCACAAGAATGGTATAGTCTTTCTAGAGACTTGCATGCTCTAGGAACACTTTCATGGCAAATAGAGGATAGGTTAGAGAAGGGAAAAGACTGAAATACAAAATTCCCATTAGAAATATGTTGGACTACACCAACCTACATTCACTCCAAATCAAGAGAACATTTCAGCATTTTATTAGTCTAGGGTGTGTGTGTGTGTGTGTGTGTGTGTGTGTGTGTGTGTGTGTGTGTGTGTGTGTGTGTGTGTGTGTGTGAAAGTATGTACATGTATATAGAGTACATAATTAATAATACAGACAATAACCCAAACATTTTGTCTTTCCTACATTCTTTTCTGTCCTCCGTTAGAGTTCTAAAGTCCAACACTTTCTGCAATTCAGTTATCCATCACCTGAAGAACAGAGATGTCTGGCCTTGACTATGTGGTCCAATAGTTCAAGCCAACTTGGGTGTAGATAGCTGATATCAGTGGTATGACATTGTATTTCATTGTGCCTTAATGAATGAGCCGGTATGGTAGGTTCATGCCTCTACCACAAACACATTCTTCAAAAAGAAGATTTTGTAAGCAGTGAATATATAAGCACTAAACATTGCAAAGAATGACACTGACAATATTTTAGCAGAGAAGGTAGAGATCTTAGTAACCTCATGGGGATGGCTGAAAGATTTTTAGTTATGGACTCTCATTTGTATTGCCTTAGATATCATATGAGTGTGAAGGAATAGACAAAAAAAGGAGTCACTCAAAAATGGGAGCACAAAGGACCTGAGCAGATAAGTGTATTAGAGACAGTTATAAGTGTGTTTGAGTTGATAAACTTCTCTGAGCTTCCAGTTTCCTTATTTGCCAAATGGGGATAAACATAAACTTCATGGGATTGTTATAAGGAAGGCCCTGATTCAAGGACCTGTTATAGATTTATTTTTCTTTTTACTTGGAATTTTTACACATAAGACTTTGATAGTCTATATTTTCATCCAGAAATTTTTCTTTTCTTTTGGATTTTTCTGGTATCTTTTTAATTTCTCTTACCAATTGATTCATATACCTCATACCTCAGCCATGCATCCCTAAGTGATCCTGTATTTGTCATTCCCCCTCTTACCAGGGGAATATAAAAAAAATATTATTATTTAAATTGCAAAGTTTAAATTCTTTTTGAGAAGAATTTTAGGTAAAGAAAGATGATACCTCTGAATCCAGAAACTGAACTGTTGAAGATACCATGAAGAAACCTCCAGACAACAAGCTGCACAAAAATGAACTTTGGGTGTAGTTGATTGAACATTTATTTGTATGTATACTTTCATGACAAAGGGGACTGCCCCCAACTGGCTTTTTGTCAATGCATCCAGCAATTATTGGTTTGGTTTTTTTCCCCCTCATCCTCAAATTATTGTAATCTTTAAATTGATTCTTTTCATGATCCTTTTTGGGGAAACTTCTTTCCCCAATAATGATCAAACGGGGAATGTAAAAATAGACTGGGATCCAGGACTTCAATCCCCACAATTCCTTGCTCCTCTTCCCCAAAATGCTTTGTAATCTCACTGAATTCTCACGTGGGCCAAGATCAAGAAGGTTTTTAACCTGATTACAAAGGCTTTTGTGCTCTTTTTGGACTTCCGTTTTGGGGCAGACACATCCCTTTCATGATGTGAGGTTATCTTGTCTAGGCCTCTGGCCTAGGCACGTGTTTTACTTAGTCTGTATTTTCTTTAATCCTTAACCTTTAATAAACCTCTAAAAAGTATAATACTCCTTGCAGAGAGAAACTAATTTCTACCTGCCTCGGTTTCCCTAAATTTTAATCTTTACACTCCTTATTTTTCTTTAAAATCTAAAAGGGGAAGATCTCTCCACAAATTCTCTGGTTTTGACAGCTGGGTAGCACAGTAAATAGAGTGCTGTGCCTCTCATGCTGCCTAATAAGAGGCAGGAAGACTTCAGTCCAAATCTGGCCTCACACACTAATTTTGTGACCTTGGGGAAGCCATTTAACCTCTTTGCCTTGGTTTTCCTCAACTGTAAAATGGGAATAAAAATAGCACCTACCTCCCTGGGTTGTTATGGGGATCAAAAGATATAATGTTTTATAAAGTGCTTAGCAAAAGGCCTGAAACACTGTAGGTGCCATATAAATGTTTATTCTCTTTCCTTCCTCCTATTATAGAGGAAAGACCACAGTCCTGAGAGTGAGAAGACCTGGTTTTAGATTAACTGCTTCAATACTTACTAGCTGTAGAATCCTGATCAAAATTATTTTACTTCTCTGAGCTACTGTTTTCTCTTCTGTAAAAAGGGAATAATGCTTATCCTTCCAACCTCACAGAATTGCTATGAGGAAAGTGCTTTGTAAGCCTTAAAGAGCTATAGAAATGTGAGCTTTCTTATTCATGATAAAGCACTTCACACTGTTTCAAAACTCTGATCACCAGTCAGGAATTTTTGGTTAGGAAACAAATCTAACATAAATCTGTAATTTAAGTCCATTTCTGTCCTCAAGAGGGATAGGGAGGGCAGTGGGTCAAAATCCTTGACACTCTCAGAGGACATTAAATTAAATTAGCCTTCAGCATTTTTTCCTCTGCATAAAAAAAAATCCAATCCCTTTCATCTCTTTTCAGTGGTCCTCTTTGACATGTGGCTAACCTCCCAGCCAATTCAATGGGTGTACTTTCTATTTGACCAACTAGGTCAAAGGGTGTTAAACGGGAGGTACCAGGGGACATGGGGGAGGAGGCATAGTCATGACTTCAGTAACTCAAAAGCTGCATAATTTACTTGGTAGGAGCATTTCCTCTGACTTGGTATCTTGGAACCTGAAGGTCCCCTCAAGGCTCAGCTTACAGACTTCCTTCAGGAGTCCTTTCCTAACTCCCCACATTGTTGATGTGCACCCTAGCCTCACCCTGGAGATCACTTTGTATTTATTTTGTATGTATTTTTGTACTGACTAAGAATAATGTGAAGAAGTTGCAAAGTTATTTCCATACTTACAGTATCTCTTCCCTACAATCCTTGGTAGAATGTAGCTTCTTGTGGGAAGGAATTGATTTTTTTGTATCCCCAGCACTGGGCGTGGAGCCCAGCACACAACAGCAAAGGCTTACATGCTATCCTAGTGGACAAGGAAAAGACGCAGAAATATAAAGGAAGTATCTTTTATGTATCTTTTCCATTTTATTAGAACGTGAACTCCCTGAAGGGAGAAAGTAGTTTTCCCATTCTTTTTATCACTATCAGTTAACACAATACCTATCACATACCTAGTAAGAGCTTGTTAACCGACTAACTGATTCATTGACTGGCAGTACAGTTTGGTGGATTTAGAAATAGAACTGGTTTGGGGACAGAGCCAAAAAGTAGTCATTAATGGAGTCGGTCATAACTCAGAGGAGGTCTCCAGTGGCATACCCCCACATGTCTGTCTTTAGTTCTGTGCTTTTCAACTTTTTTTTTCAATCATTTGGGTGACTAGCATGACTGTCAGATTTGAAAATGACATAAAACTTGCAGAGAGAGTTAACGCATTATTAGATGACAGCATCCAGGTCCAAAAAGACCTTAACAGGACAAAAGAGTTGGCTGAATGAGATGAGATTAAGTTTGATGGGGGCAAATTTAATAGGGACAAACGTAAAATTATACACTTGGGTTCAAATACTAGCTAGAGAGACACAGCTAGACCACAGTTCCTATGAAAAAGATCTGTGAAGTTTTTTAGACTGAAAGCTTACTAGGATTCACCCGTGTTACATAGCAGCCAAAAGATTAATGGTATTCTTTGTTTCATTATGAGAAGGGTCTTTTAAGGCCGGTCTCACCATCCCTCTGATTTCCCAGACCAAACGATACTTCTCCAACAGCCACTCCCCTATATATGTTGTCTCCCCCTATTAGAAGCTCCTTGAGATCAGAAACTACTTCAGATTTGCATTTCTATCCTCAGTACTCAGCACATTGCCTGGTACTTGATAGTCACATACTAAATACTTTTTTTTTTTTTCAGATAGGTGGCAGAGTGGATAGACTGCCAAACCTGAATTCAGGAAGATCTGAGCTCAAATCCACCTTCAGATACATACTAGCTGTGTGACCCTGGGCAAGTCACTTAACCCTGTTGGTCTCAGTTTCCACATTTTTAAATGAATTAGAGAAGGAAATGATAAACCACTCCAGTATCTTTACCAAGAAAACTCCAAATGGGGTCAGAAAGAGTCAGCTATAACTGAAATAAGTGAACAACAACAAATAGTTGGGGTTTTTTATTACTTCATAGAGTAAATAGTCTATGAGCTGGACATTAAACAATGGATAAAATTCTAGGCAGAAAGATTTGGGAAATTAACTTTGAGGTAGGAATGGAGTGAAAAGAAGGTCAAAGGAGAATAACAATAAAGGCAAGTAGATAAGAAAATATCTGGAGTCCTGGGTTCAAGAAAGACATAGAAAAGCTGTTGCATTTCCATAAAAAGGAGTAGAAACTGTGCCATATGAGGAACAGCTGAAGAAACTAGTCTAAAGAAAAATCAAGAAGGGAGAAGGAAATAAACATTTGTAAAACCCCTTCTTTGAGCTAGTCACTTCACAAATATTATCTCATTTAATCTTCAAAACAGCCCTGAGAGATAGATGCTGTTATTATCTCCATTTTTACAGTGGAGGAAACTGAAACATAGAGCAGTTAAGTGACTTGCCCAGGGTCACAAAGAAAATATGTGAGACTGAATTTGAGCTTGGATCTATCCTGAATCCAGGCCCAGAACTCTAATTACTATACCAACTAGCTATCCTAAGAGATTATAACTGTCTTCAGGCATTTGAAAGGTTGTCATGTAAGATGGACTGGATTTCTCCTGGTGAAGCTACAAGAGACAACTTTAGGCTTGATATAGGGAAAAACTTCCTAACAATTTGAGCTTTCAAAAATGAAATGGTCTACACTGAGAAGTAATAGTTTCCCATTTGTTAAAGGCATTCAGAGGTTAGACACCCACTCTGTTGTTCAAGGTGGTCTCTTGGTCAGGTACAATTTGGATAAGGTAGTTAAAAAGTAACATAGTACTGGAGCTGACTCCTATAAGCTAGGAAGGGCCAGCTATAAAATTCCCAGTGTGAGCATTTTTACCTCAAAAATTGTCAAATGCTACATATCAGGGTTTAAGTTGTTGTTTTGTTGGTTGTCTAGACTTAAGAAAGCAATAAAGAAAATATTAATAATGCAGATTAAACTTTAAAGTGTGTCATATGTATACATCTTTTTTTTTTTCAGAAAAGCTGATTGTTAAACATTTACCAACATTGCACTCATTAGAGGTACCTCCCAATTTTTTTGATTCTCTGATTCAGTGAAATAGATGATTTGTCAGATTATAGAATCTATGACTAGAAGAAATATATTTAATCTAATCCTCTAATTTTATAGATGAGGAAACTAATACCCATAGAAAATAGTCATTAGGCTGAAGTTGCTGTATAAAATAGCTAAATAGAGATTTAAACCAAAGCACTACTTTACTGAGGAGAAAATTACTGAATTAAAGTCAGGAAGCTCTGAATTTTAATCCTGTTTCAGTCACTGACTAGCTGTGTGACCCTGGACAAATTATTTAATCTCTATGAAGCTTGTCTACAAAATGAGGGAGCTGGACTCTATAACCTCTAAGTTCCCTTCCAATTCTAAATCTATGATCCTATGACAGACCCTGGGATTCCAGAAACAGTGGTCTTCCCACTATATCATATTGCCTAGGGCAGATAATAAATGCATTTGGAGTTTAAAGAAGGAATTAGATTGAGCAACCAGAGGCAGCTTCTTTCACCTCTTCAGTCTTCTCATCATCTTTCTGATGCTTCTGCACAGTCTAAAGGAGAACTCTAAAGATTAGGCCCTGGTGAAGTTCCTTCCAACTTTGGAACTCTGATCAAATTGGTGAAAAACCTGCTTTATCTCTCCTAGACCCTACCAGACTTCACCCCAAGCATCTTTTTAATGTCTGATATAACACTTCTGCTTCCTAACTCTCACTCCTTTCCATTTCATGCTCAGGGAAGAGTAATCAAAGCAAGATACTAAAGGCTTGTTGCTCAACTGCCCTATGGTTCTATTCACCCTTCCAGTGACTTCCCAGACCAACATACCTTTTTCTAGCTACAACTCCTCGAAATTATAGTCTCCTCTATTAGAATGGAGTCCCTTGAATCCAAGACCTGTCTCTCCTCTGTATTTGTAGTCTCCATCACTTCACATAGTATCTAGCACACAATAAACACGTGGGTGCTTTTCATTCATCCATAGAGGAAGTAGACAATGGTTTGGAAAGGAGCTTCTAGGCAAAAGGGTGGCTGACAAGGACAGAGAAAAATACCAACAACAGCACTGGAGGAGGCAAGAAAGCAATGCATGGAAGTTATGTTATGAATGGAAGTTATGACCCAGATCAATAGGAAAGGAGAATCAAGGGGGAAAGAGCCACATCTCCTACAGCATGGTGGTAAACCCCCTCCAAGAAGACTAGCATTATTTGTGTGTGTGTGTGTGTGTGTGTGTGTGTGTGTATGAGTGAGGGTGGAGGCACATTAGCTCCAGACAACTTTGTGAAACTTGGATAAAGAAAAACATTTAAATGAGGTAGGAATGAGTAATTGACGATCATAACTGTGATTATAAGGTATAATTACAATTAGCTGCACAAGAGTGTTAATCATGAGAATAATTACATGTCAGCTTTCCTCCTGAAGAAGAGAGAATGTAATTAAGTGGCCCAAAGTGGGGAGGGAAACATGCCTTTAGGTGATAGAGGTACAGAGCAAAGGGGTATGCTTTAAGGGGTAAAGCTACCTCTTAATGATGAACACAGAGGGCCCACCACTTTCCAGTGCTGGGCAACGTCGTGGATAAAAATAATTGCTGCTCTGATGTTTTTCTTCTTGCCAATGGAAGCTAAATTCAATTCACAAAATCTCAGAGAAGTAAAGGACCTTAGGGTCACCTAGTCCAACCCATTACAGGGCAATTATCCTCTTTATATCACTCCTAGGAAGTGATTGTCCAGCTGCTGCTAGAAAACCAGCAAAGAGAGAGAAACCACTATCTCAGAAAGCAGCCCTTTACAACTCAAATTGTTAAGGAATTTCTTCTAAATCTCCATCTCTGCAACTTTCTCTCCTGGCTTCTAATTTGGACCTCAAGAGCAAAGCTGAACAAGACTATCCTTCTTCGTATCACGGACCTACTAATGCTTGACTATTGCTATTCCAGAGACCACCCACCCCAGTCTTCTCTTTTCCAGGTTGAGTATGCCCAATTCTTTCAAGTGAATCCACACAAGATAGTCTCCACCCTTGTCACCCTTATCTGGAGATGCTCTAGTTTGCCAATGCCCTTCCTAAAATATGGAGCCCAGGACTGAAGCAAGATGTGCTCTAATGTGGGCAGAGGATAGAGAGACTATAATTTTCCTGGTCTTAACATAGACTTGGATCTCATTAGTTATTTGTTTAGTTGTGTTTTGCTTCAGTTTGGTGGCCAAATACTTTTGACTTGGTTGAGCTGGCAGTCCAAAAAATCCCTAGATTTTTTTCACCCCAAAAGACACTACTTCTACTACCCACCAACCCTGCCAATTCTGCAGTTTTGAACCAAAAGGTAGAACTTTTAAGTCATCCCAATTATATTTCATATCACTATGTTCATCACATCCTTTTACAGAGACCCTTTTGGAATCAAATTTTGTCCTCCAATTGTGAGTTGTCCTCAGCTTGATATCATAGGAAAATAGGGAGGAGCAGGGAAGGAAGAGAAGAAGGGGTAGGAGGAGAAAGGGAGGGTGAGGGGGGATACAGAGATAGAAAGGGAAATGGAGTGAGGGAGGAAAGCAGAGAAAGTCAGAATAAGAAAGAGTCAGAAAGAGAAGCAAGAGAAAGACAGACAGAGAGAGAAGGAAGGAAAGAGAGAAAGAAAGGGAAGATGGGGGAGACAGGAAATAGAACAAGAAAGAGTTAGAGAGAAAAGAAGCAAGAGAGAAAGAGAGAGAGGGAGGGAGGGAGAGGGAGGGAAAGAGGGAGAGAGAGAGGAAGAGAAGGAGAGAGAGAGGGGAGGAGGAGGGGGAGGGGAGAGGGAGAGGGAGAGGGAAAGGGAGAGGGAGAGAGAGGGAGAGAAGGAGAGAGAGAAGGGAGGAGGAGTGAAGGAGGAGGGGGAGGAGAGGGAAAAAGGAAGAGAGGGAGGGGAGGGGGAGAGAGAGGGAGGGGGAGGGAAGGGGAGAGGTGGAGAGGTAAGAAGGGGGAGGGGAGGAGAGGGGGAGGGGAGGGGAAGAAGAAGAAGAGAGAGAGAGAGAGAGAGAGAGAGAGAGAGAGAGAGAGGAGAGAGAGAGAGAGAGAGAGAGAGAGAGAGAGAGAGAGAGAGAGAGAGAGAGAGAGAGAGAGAGAGAGAGAGAGAGAGAGAGAGAGGAGAGAGAGAGAGAGAGAGAGAGAGAGAGAGAGAGAGAGAGAGAGAGAGAGAGAGAGAGAGAGAGAGAGAGAGAGAGAGAGAGAGAGAGAGAGAGAGAGAGAGAGAGAGAGAGAGAGAGAGAGAGAGAGAGAGAGAGAGAGAGAGAGAGAGAGAGAGAGAGAGCCAAATGGAGCTTTATTTGTCTACTTCCATAGGTTTTCACTCTAGGCACTCTAAGCAGCTAGGTAGTTAAATTGATCTCTGTCTGCTGGGCACTAGTCCTGAATCAAGAACACCTGAGTTCAAACCCCAGCCCCAGACACTTATCAATCCTGAGACCCTGGGTAAGTTATCTCCCTTAGTTTTATTATCTGCAAAATGGAGATAATGATGGCATCTACCTCACAAGGTTGTGGTGATGATCAGATGATATTTTTCAAGTGCTTAGCACAAAGTCAGGCCCTTAGTGTAAAGATTAAAATTTAGGGAGACTGAGGCAGGTAGAAATCAGTTTCTCTCTGCAAGGAGTATTTATTTTTAGAGGTTTATTGAAGATTAAGGATTAAAGAAAAGACAGATAAGAAACACGTGCACCTAGGCCAGAGTGCCTAGACAAGGTAATCTCACATCATGGAAGAGACACCCTCTGCTCCAAAATTGAAGTCCAAAAAGAGATTCAAAAGCCTTTGCAATCAGCTTAAGTACCTTCTCCATCTCGCTCACCTCAGAATTCCATGAGATTACAAAGCATTTTGGGGAAGTGGAGCAAGGACTTGTGGGGATTGAAGTCCAGAGTTCAAATCTCAATTTTACATTGACAATAAACACTTGTTCTCTTCTCCCTCTCTCCCCTCTCCAGCCTCTATGAATTCAAGGAGAGATAAACTATTACACCTTCTTTCCTACAGTACAGTAACTCCCCCCAGGGGCTACTTTTAATTTTCCCTGAGGCCTTACTTACAGCAGGGTGGGGGGAAAGGACCAGATACTACCTGGGAAGAAGGGTATCTGCTGACTGTAGTCCTCTTATTATTGGCAAAGCTCACAAAACCATAGAGAAAGAAACCTAGAAGTGTCAGTAGATTCAGATATAAACTGCCCTTTATCATGTCCTTGGCCATTTTTTTTGTGCTGTAGTGGAAAGAAAACTGAAGTTAACAACAGAAGATTCAAATCTTGCCATAGAGCCTCAGTTTCCTCATATTTAAAATGGGAACAATAATACCTTATGGGTCCGTGATGAGGAAAATATGTGGTAAGCTATGAAATGCTTTAGAAATGAGAGTTATTACCTGATTTACTTAGAAGCACAGCTCCTCAAATCTAATTAGAAGTTTGTTTAACATCCCATTTTGCAAATGAAGAAACTGAATCTTTTAAGAAGAGATTCAGTAACTTGTCCAAGACTACACAGCTAGTTGGTAGAAGAGCTAGGACTCAGACTTTTAACTCCAAATCCATGATCTGGCTGGGACTACTCTTAAAGCCTAACTCTGAGTACAATATGGCCTTAACCCTTTGGTCACTTCCCCTATACGTTGGAAAGCATATTCTCTTTCTATTCTCTCACTCTCAGTAAGAGTAGAGCAAGTCACTGTTCCCAGGCTGAATAGGAGAATTTATTTTTCATATGCCATAGTAATTCCTATATATTAGGGAGAATTACTATGTGTCCTGTGTCTAAGATCTGGGTCAGAGACACCATCTAGTCTGCTACTTTTTGCATTTTCTTTGTGCTTGGCATTGCCAAGGAATGTCTTTCTTTTTAACAGAATTTGGTTAATAGATGAAGGGGAGTAGGGTGACCTGTGGTGATGGACCTCCACTTAATTAGCTATCACCTTTTAAAGATATCTTGGGATGGTCAAGGGAGGAACTGAATAATAAGTTACTAAAAAAATCTATTTATTAGACTGCCTGACCCAGCTCAGGTCATCCCTGGTTGTAAAAGAGCCATAAAGACCTAGATCACTTTATCGGTTATGATGCTGGCCTAACCAATAAACCTAATATGATCAATAAACTGATCTTCTTACCCAAAAATCACTCTCTTGAGATAATTTGAATCATAACAAGGGATATCGCTAAGAAGCAAGGTCTTACATGTAAGGTTTTCAAACTTTAAAGACATTTTCTGATTTGATCCATCCATTTCAGAGGTGAGGATATTGAGGCATAAAGAAGGTAATTTTCTCAAGGTCAGACACTGAATAAATGACAGATCTAGTTTCTCCTCCAAATAAAGGGCTTTGGCCGTTCTACCATGCTCATCTGGGATCCTCACTTCTCCGTCTCTCCAAAGCCTTCCCCTTTCAGAGTGAAGGTCATCCTGAGACTGTGCCCTCTTCCTGTGGTATCTGTGTTCCAGGGATCTGATTACTTTACTGGAGAAAGAGCTGGAGGCAGGACCAGAAGTAGAGCCTGATTGTCAGCTGCTATCTGCTCCTTCCCCCAGCTAAAAAAATCATCATCACCATAAAAAATTACAGGGTAATCAATAGTTGCCTGAATTCCTGTTGGGCCAACTGAATACTGAGTGGCCTTGTGATTAACACAAATGTGGCCAGCCCCAAGCCTTTCTCCAGGTCAGGCCTGAGGGCAGTGGCTCTCACTGGAATTCCTCTCTTTCTAGGGGCTTGAGCAAAACAGCCTTGCCCGGAGGTCAGTGGGCCACCAGTCATCAGTCAGGGAGGCAGACCCTTTCTAGGCCCCTGTCTCCCAGGGGGTGTATACCATGAATCATAAAAGCATCCTCTTTGGAAAGCCAGGGTGACAAGGTCCTGTAATTTATCTTGCATGAAATGAGCTGGAGTATCTGAACGGACTAGAGGGAAGCAGTCCATTAATTCTCCGAGATAGCTCCTGGATCCTAGGGGTTTTCATTCTGCGCCCACACAAGCTGACATGCCGCCAAGGTTTGCCTTTCCCACTAATGGCATGTCAAGGGCTCAGTTTAGGCTCCCAAGATTACCCGGTACTAAAATGAGGCATCAAGCCACCAGGCATGAGGGGGAAATAAAAAGGCCACTTAACCTGTTTGGGTTTTTTCTGTTAACCCATGTGTTCCCTCATCATTCCCCTTTTTTAAATGACTCAATTTTGAAGCATTTTAAAGGCAACTACAAACATAACTGGACTTTGGACTTCAATTGTAATATTTTTTAAATTAACTTGAATGCCCATCCAGACCCATTCTGAACTTTAAGGTTCTTCCCCTCTGGCACATGGAATCTTGGGTGTTTTAAAATCTTGGGCAATGATTCCCAAAGTTCCTTTTCCTGCTGTGTGAGGAATAAGCAGCTTCAAATGGCCTTCTCTATGAAGTATGGGAAGACTTTCTTCTCCATCTTTTTCTGGAGCCTGGGAAGAATTCTGGGAGCTGTCACAATGGAGGTAGTGAATGTCCTATAACTGGATGTCTTCGACATGAAAACGGATAGCCATTTATCAGGGCTATTGTAGAAGAGGGGTAATAGCTCATGAGCTAGACTAGAGAAACGACTTAGAGTAGGAAGAGACCTCAGAGGCTCACCAGAACAACTGCCTCATTTTACAGATGAGAAAACTGAGCCCTAAGGAGATTTTATGGCTTGCTTCACAGAAGGAGTAAGGAAGAACCACGATTTGAATCTACCTTCCAGGGTGGTTGTATGAATAAATGCATACATACACACATATGTATTATATATATTATATATATAATATGTCATATTATATATATAATGTATATAATAAATATAGATCAATAGAAATATATAAAATGCTTTGAAAACCTTAAAGTGATATGTAAAGGTGAGGTCAAAGTAGCAGTAGCAGTGGTAGTATTACTAATAATATATTTCAAAATATCTTCCTGTGGTATTGCTAGGCAGGTGTTTATAGGATTTTTTTAATTATTATACTTCAAATTAGCTACCTCTTCCTCTCCAGTTAAGGAGAGGAAAGAATCATAGAATGTTAAAGCTAGCAAGAATTTTCAAGATCATCTAATCCAACCCTCTTCTTTACAAAGGAAAAAAGCAGGATGCAGAAAAGCGAAATAACTTACCCAAGGTCATATCGATAATAAGTAGCAGAGTCAGAATTTAAACCCAAGTTCTCTGATTCCAAATGAGGTGCTCTTTCCATGGCAACTCACTATTTCTCATACAGATGAAATTAAACCCAGTCTACTGTCAGAAGATCCTGACTCATCCTGAATGGCCAGGAGCTCTATCCCTAATATGTTCCATTATGACTCTACAGGCAACTTCAAGTAGGATCCCCAGTAACCTTCAAAGGAAGCAGGATCCCTGCCCCATGCACCATTTCCTGAAAGTTCCTAAGAGCCTGAATAAGTAAGAGGAAGGACAGGGCTTTGCTTACTAATTCAAGGTATAGAGGAGCTTACTGCTTTCTTGGTTTAACCCTTGCTCCCACCAGTCCATCCCCTGGCCCAGGGAGAGATGCACCCTGGTAGAAATGGGAAGGAGGAAAAATCTGAAGCAGAATTCCATGTTTCTAGGCTCTGGTCATGAATTAAATATGTGGAACATTTTATCCATTGATTAGCCAATAAGATTTTGAGTGCCTACCATATTCCAAGTACTGAGCCAGGCTCCAGGAGTGCAATGATAAGTGATTCAGTCTTGCCTTCAAGAAACATTATAACAGCACCTACATTAGAATTGTTGTATTGGGTGGCATCTAGGTGCCTCAGTGGATTGATAGCCAGACCTAGAGATGGGAGATCCTAGATTTTAATCTGGCCTCAGTCATTTCCTAACTGTGTGATTCTGGGCAAGTCACTTAACACCCATTGCCTAGCTCTTACCATTTGTCTGCCTTGTAAAAAATATACAGTATTGCTTTCTAAGATGGAAAGTAAGGGTTTAAAAAAAAAAGGAACTTTTGCATGGGTCATCCCAGGCATTGATAAGATTCCAAAGTACCTACCCACCTCAGGGAAAGAGCCGCTTAAAAGATCTAATATCAAGGAAGACTTGTTAAGGTAAAGGGAATAGAAGGACCTGGGGCAGTACTGTTTAACCTTTCAGGAAATCCAGGCATATGCTGAAGAGGGCTGGTTCATCCTTAAAATCTCTGAACTTTAAATCCAGAAGAGATTTAAATATAAACTTATAGATTAAAATCCAGAGGTCATCTATTCTAACCCCTTCATTTGACAGATGTTGGAACAGAGGACCAGAGTGAAGATCATACAAGTGGTAGAGTTCCAAGTCTCCTGATCCCAAGCTTAGAATTCTTTCCTGAGCTCCACACAAAGACTAGCCCAATTGTTTGCCAAGATTTTATGTTATTGTGGAAGAGAATGCTAGAGACATTGAGTCAGGCATCTTAGATCACCTCCAACATTTACTAGCTTCATAATCATGGGCACGCCACTTAACCTCAAATCCTTTATCTGCAAGATGGGAGTAATAATATTGACACTACTTACCTCCAAGGTCCAGGTAAGAAAAGTAATTTGCAAACTTTAAAGCACTATAAAAATATAAATGTACATTATCTGTAGGACAGAGAAGAGCAGTGGGCAGAACTGTGAAGCACTGTTTCCCTATTCCCCACACACACACTCTCTCTCCCACCAAAACTGATCAATTGACAAGCATCATTAAGTAACAATTATATACCAGACACTCTGCTAGGTCCTAGGACAGTGGTAGGGAACCTTTTAGAGAATGAATGTCCAAACTACAACCTTCACACTGCATGTGAGCTCCCCACATTACCTCAGACTGAGCAGGGAAGAAGTGCTTCCATTAGGCTGCTGGGCAGAGGAATGGGTCATGGGAAAATTTTTCCTCAGACACCCATGGAGAGGGGGAAGGGAACAGCCCTCTCCAGAATGCTCCAGCACACATGCCATAAGTTTGCCAACATAGCTCTAGGATATAATGACAAAACTGAAACTATCCTTCCTATCCTTAAAGAGATTACACTGGGGACCAGAGGTGGGGAGGAAGTGGTGTGGAGAGAGCACATAGATATACAACCTAGTACCTCTCTGATACTAAGTTTTGCACACTGAGAAATAAAGTTCTATTGATAGAATGGAATTTTTCAGCATGTCAAGATCCATTGAGTAAAGAAGGGTCATGTCTTAAAGGAACAGTGTCACTTTCTCCCCACTGTAAAAGACATTGTGAGGCTCTCAGGAGAGAAAGGACATGACCAGGACATAAGGGTGAAAAGAGAAATAAGGAGGGTGATTTAAGTGAAATGAATGAGATGTAGGGAGAGTCTTCTGCCACTCATACAATCTATGGCTGTAGTCACTGGGATGCCACCCAGTACTAAAACCAGAAAGGCTCAGCTGCTTAAATCTGTCAAGATGAATTATGGTAAGTTTCCCCCTTCTCAGTTTCTCTCTTTTCCCCCTCTCCCAGGGAGAATGAGTTGCTGTTCCAAAGCTTATCTCTGTACTTTAAAGTTCCATTTATAATTTCTATTTAATTACTTTTGAATTTGCTGATTATAAAAAGTGATCAATCACAGCTGCTTATGATCTATGTGTTCACTCCATTATTTGTAAATAGAAAGGCACAAAAGAGAGCAATAGAACTTGTCCCAGTCTGTAGACAAAAGGGAGCTAGACCACAAGTCTCCTGCCTGAATAACAGAGATTCTTTCCCAATTGGATGTTCCTGGATATGAGGAGAATCTTATTTTCTTTTTATATTTCTATACATTTCCCAAGTGAGGTAGCAAACCATATGAAACCAGACCTCATTACTCCCTCGGGATACAATAAAGTCAAAAGAGTTTTGCTGGAGGAAAGATTGGTTAAGTGGGAGAAAACTTCTGGCAAGTTAACTCCTACCATTGTTCTTTGATCCATGTCTATTATAGAATGACAGGCAGAATGAAGCTATTGACTAAATGGAGGAGTTCAGAAAGGGAAGGTCTGCCTGGACAAAGATGGGAGCCATCCAAAATGTAGTAGCTAGTTTTCTGCTAACCCAAATACCTCCCAAACCAGAGATACCCAAGAGGTAGAGATGAGGAGGAAAAAGCATTCCTGGCATGGGGAACAGGCAATAAAGTAACACCATGGGAAATCCAATATTCTGTGTGAGGTGCCTTAAAAAGGCCAAAATGTCTGGAATGTATGAATGAACTTCAGTTATCTTGATAACTACTGAAGTTCTCTATTTGCTCAAGGCAGTAAAGTCAGTAAATTCTTGGCCTGGATTAAGGGTCTTTCTATCCTTCAAAACATGGAATATAATGACAAAGGAGACTATTATTCTAGACCCTGTCCTTGTTCTATTTTACGTCATTGGGAAAAAATAGGATCAATGGGTGAAAATTGCAGAGGTAGATAGAAGTATTCTCAATGTCAGGAAAAGTTTCTCCAGAAAGGGAATTGTTCTGGGAGGTAAATATTTCTCCTGCAACTGAGCTCCTCAAGTGAAGGTTGGGGTGACCATTTACTTGTGATTCTTGGTTGAGTGCAAGTTGGATTATAAAACTTCTGAGATCTGTCCATCTTTAAGACTCTGTGACAACAAAGAAGTGTCCTTTTCACACCATGCTGTCCCTGCCAAGAGGCAATAGACATGTGATAAACTCATAGAAGATAACAAGCTGCTCATATTGTTGAGTCTCTGACACAAGGGGTCATATGGAGGTACACTTAATTTATGTAGCAATTGTCTACTTTTCAGCTCTTGAGGACCTAAGATTTAAAAATTAACTAGTGAGGGCAAAGGCTAATTAGCAATCTTTTGGAGCCCCAGAACAACAAGTAGTATCAACACAAGGATAATGTCTTATTCAACAAAATAAATCATTACAGAGGTGTACACTTTCAGAATTAAACGAGAGCTCAGACCTCACTCATTCAATAGCATTCAATGAGCTTTGAAAGGCCCACCAAGCTAAGTACAGTTGTGAGCACTAGAGATACAAACAACATGAAAACCCATTCCTGTCCTCAAGCAACTTAGACTCCACCAGTTTAATGTGTACCTCAACAGGAAACTCCTCTACAACATATCTGGCAGCTAGGTAGCTCAGTGGAGAGAGTGCTGGGCCTGAAATCAGGAAGATCTAAGTTCAAATACAAACTCAGATACTTCCTGTGTGATACTTAATTCCTGTCTGCTTCAGTTACCTCATCTATTAAATGAGGATAATAATAGAGTCTAATTCCCAGGGTTGTGAGGTTCTAATGAGTTAATAATTTAAAAAGATCTTAGCACAGTGTTTGGCACATAGTATATATGTATATATACATATATATAATGTATATATATATATATGTATATTCCAATATTGTTACTGTGAAGATAGAATTAACTCTCCCTTTGTCTATTTTTAACTAAATAAATCAAGAACTTAAAGTATCCCTACTTGACATTAAGTAAGAGAGTTTGAAAGTCACTTTCTAGAGTAAGCTCACACCTCCAAAGGTCATTGCCCCCCACCTTGGGCAGTGCTGGGCAAATTGAAAGGCTGTGATTTGTTCTCATAAAGTGGGAATGACAGGAAGTGATGTCAAGAAAACTGCTTTAAAAGACCAGCTCAAGGATTCAGTTGCATTCCCTTTGCCTTGGTGAGCCAGACTGGAGGAGGAGACCTTTTCCCTGGATCCTGCATTGGCTGGCAGTGGTGAGTGGAGTGATTCTTTCCTTGGTTCTTCAATGAGGAAACCCTCTCTGCTCCTTGGTGCTTCAGTGGGACACTCCTTCATCATGAGTTCTAGTGAGATTCTTGGTGGTCTTAGTATCTTGTGCACTGAAGGTTCTTGGCAGATTCTTCAGCATCTCCTGGCTCTTTGGATTTTAGGCTTCCTAATTAGGACTTTGTATTCTAAAGAGATTCACTTTTGGATTCGAATTTGTGGTCTGGAGATATTAGGATTAAATTTAGGATACTGGTAGGCAGGCAGTACTTTCTGTCTCTTTATCTACATTTTTCCACTTTCACTTTTTCCTCCTCTTTGTAAATAAAGCTGCTAAAAGTCATTTTGACTTGTTATAATATTTTTAAATTGGTGACCACAATATTACTTTAGAATTCTCATATTTATCATAAAACCTAAATTTAAATTCTTACATTATTATTATCTAAAAATAGGAAAGACAGTCTCTGTTTTAGGGACTCCAGGAAAAGGGAACCCATTACTTCCTAAGGAGTCCCATTCCACTTTCGGAAATCTCTAATTGTTAGAAAGATTTTCCTTATGAAAGTTAAGCCTAAATTTTCCTTTTTCAAATTTATATCCATTGTTCCTCTAAGAAGTTTTGGCCCTCTAAGGCCAGACCATATAAGTCTAATCCTTCTTCTAGAAAATAGTCCTTTAAATACATAAAGACAATGATCATCCTTTCCTCTCCATCTCTACTACACTTTCTTTTCTCTGTACTAAATGTCACTAGTTCCTTCAACTGCTCCTTATATATGCATAGATGGGTTTATACTTTCTCATCTTTCAAAGTGTACTTCTCTTTTTTTTAATTCTTTTCCCAGATTACATCAGTACAATTTTTGATAATTGTTTTCTCACATTTTATAATCAATGTTTTCTCCCTCCCTCCCACCCCTCCCCCGTCCCCAAGATGGCAGGTAATAATAAGCTAAACATGTATTAGTATACAATACAAAATTCCATGTTCATCATATTGTGAAAAAAGACACATATTGCTTATACTAGAGAAAAATTCACAGAGGAAACAGAGTGAAGAATGGCATGCTTTAATCTGCATTCAGACTTTGTCAGTTCCTATTATAGCAGTGGGTAACCTTTTTCATCATGAGTCCTGGGGAATTGTCCTGGATCCTTAAACTGCTGAAAATAGTTAAGTCATGCAGTTGTTCATCATACTTTATTGCTGTTACTATGTACAATTTTCTCCTGGTCCTACTCACTTCACTTCTTATCACTTCATATAAGTCTTTGCAAGTTTCTTTGTGATCATCTTGTTTATCATTTCTTATGGTAGAATGGCAATCCCATTATAATCATATATCACAACTCGTTCAGCCATTCCCCAAATGATGGACATATCTTCAGTTCCCAGTTCTTGCCATTACAAAAAAGAGCTACTATAAATAATTTTGTGCAAGTAGGTCCTTTTCCCCTAGTTTTAATCTCTTTGGTTTATAGATCTAGTAGTAGTATTGCTGGATCACAGTTTTATAACCTTTTAGGCATAGTTCCAGATTGCTTTCCAAAATGGTTATATCAATCCACAGCTCTACCAACCCTGTATTAGTGTCCCAATTTTTCAACATTCCCTCTGTGCTCTTCTTTTTTAATTAGTTTTTCTAAAACTTTTTTCTCTTCTCCAACCTACCTCCTAGCCCTATATTGAGAAGGAATAAAACAAAACCTTCATTTTTAAAAAATGCATAGTCAAGCAAGAAATATGCCCATAGTGACCATGTACAAAAATGAATGTCTCATTCTGCACCCCAAGTCATAATTATTCTTCTGACCAAAAGCAAGACAGTCTCTGGACTCAAGGAGCTTACATAGGTGGGAATATATACACATTATATATACACAAAAAATTAATACAAAGTAATTTTGGAGAATATATGGGGGAATCAGGAAATGTCCAGAGCACAAAGTGATATTTGAGCTAACCTTTAAAAGAAAAGGGTTTGCCTTTCAGGAATAGCAGACAGCCCATGCAAAGACTTGGAAACAGAAGATGGAAATGCTACATGTAGAAAATATGCAAATGTGGTTGGAATATATGAAGTGGAGAAATGTATGATCATCCTGAAACGATAGGTTGAAGTTAGGTTGTGAAGACCTTTAAATGCCAGTGGAATTTGTTTTTTATCTTGGAAATAATAGGGACTCACTGAAATTTCTTCAGTTAGAAAGTAACATGTTTGACCTGTGCTTTATAATAGGTGAGTGAAAGAAGAGTGAGGGAAGAATCTAAATGCAGAGAAACTAAATTGCAAGCTATTGCAATGGTCAAGACAAGAGGCAATGAGAGTCTGAATTAGGGTAGTTGTGGAACAAGAGGAAAGTAGGAAATGAATGTGAGAGATGTCAAGGAGGCAAAATAAATACAACTTGGCAAGCAATCAGTTGAAGGTGGGGGAAGTGATAATGAAGAGGCAAAGATGACTCCTAGATTGTAAACCTGGAAAATAAGAAGAATGGTGTAGACTTTGACAGAAATAGAGAAATTAGAAAGGTAGGGTGGATTCAGTAGGGGAAAAAATTGGTTTTATTTTTGACATGAGTATGAGATGCCTATAGAACCATGTTGGTGAACCTATGGCACATGTGGCAGAAAGAGCTGCTCCCCTCCTCTTCTCCATACATTCCTGAGGATATTTCACACATCATCCACCCCTTTGCCCAGAAGCCCAATGGGAGAGCTTCCTCCCTCTCCTGTCTGAGGTAAGGCATGGGACTCACATGTAGCATGAGGGTTTCCATTTGGGCACTCAGTCATTAAAGGGTTCACCATCACTGGTATAGAACATCCAACAAGTCATTGGAGATGTGTGATTGAATATCAGGAGAGAGTTTAGGACTGGATATGGACATGTGGGCATCATCTGCATATAGAAATTACAACTTTAAATTCTCAAGTGGATCTGTCAACTCATTGATGTGAATGTTCCCTTCAGTAAAAGACTGCAATCTACCCATACTTGACAATGTCTTCCCATAAGTACACTACTGGGGACAGAATGACATGATGGAGTCTTTCCTCATTTTGCCTTGATATCAAGAAGATAACAAGGAGCACATAGGTTGTCTTTTCATATATCCCTTACTCTTTAGACATGTGCAGTTCATTTCATTTGTCATACATTAATGTAATGATATCTTTCCACAGTTTTTTTTTAATTTATGTGTCATAGCCTGCTCATATCCTCCATGCACCTCACCACTGATCTCAGGGTGACTCTCAGTTTTAACAACATAGAAACTGTAGTGTTCCATGCTCATAATAATGCATTTAAAAATCTTCAAAAGGGGCACCTTCTTTTCAGGGAAGAGTTTTAAATCAATAAAGTCAAATTCTTATAGGCAGTAAATAGCCCTTCTGTGGTGAATTTCAAGTGTTTAAGGAATGTCTTTATCTTGGACCATTTCCAAGAAGGTAAATGATATTGGGCCAGAAGGTAGACCATCACCAAATTCTAAACCCCATAAAGAACTAAAAACAAACAAAAAAAGGAAACTTTAAGGAATTACAGCAGTGGTGGAAGAAGAAGACAATGATGAGAAAGATGGTGTTTAATTATTTTAGTTTTATCAGTACATTTTGACCTGTCCCACCCGTTCAGAAGATTTCTAACAGTCAGCTAAATATACTCCTCAATTAAGAGATGGTATTTCTGTCCTTCATAACAGCTTAGAGAAGGTCCCTGCAGCCATAATTCAACATTCCTGTCATCCTTTCCATTCTCTTCCTGCCTCTCTCTCTCTCTCTCTCTCTCTCTCTCTCTCTCTCTCTCTCTCTCTCTCTCTCTCTCTCTCAAACTCTCTCTCTCTCTCATCTCTTCATGTCTCATGGGTTCAACTTGTTTTCTCTAGGCAGACAGATTTTTTACTTCTTGAATCATTAGAGTGAGTACTCATACTAATGAGAGCACAGATCCATATGAGTATACAGTGAAGCTTCCTAACAATTAAAGCTGTCCAAAAGTTGAATGTGTTTTGTTAATAGGGAGTAGATTACCCATCACCAGTAGTAATCGTAGTCTCTCGGTAACCGAGGATGACGATTGTCTTTGTGCGTTTTCATCTGTAGTGTATAGATGAGTGTGCACAAAGATACTTGTGCATGAAGGAGATTTAAGTGGAAAAGTCAATGCACAGAGACAGTCCCACTTTCTTGGCATTGGAAGCCTGGGTCCAGTGGCACGAAAAGTCATTACACCTGGAGACTTCCTCAGCTGCATTGGATGGCCGTGTTGTCTTTTGTGCTCCAACACGCCCTAAGCACTCCACAGTGCTTTGCTGCATTGCCCTCTCAGCCGTTGAACCTTCTTATTGGTTTCTTCCGTCTATTCAACCAAGGCAGTCTTCATATGCTGAGTGAGCAAAGCCTTGGTTCACCAGGGGTCAACAATGACCCGATGGCTACTCTCACAAGGTTTAGCCAGCCTGTCAAAGCCATTGCCCAGGGTGTGGGCACTGTAGCATGTTAGCAGCTACTGAGAGCCACAAGTGAGAGCTGGGTGTCAGGTGGGAGTCACAGGCTGGAGAGCTGCTCTAGGAGGGCATGACAAGCCCTCCATACCTGAGGTACTACCCCTCCCTGAGCACCCCATACACCCATACACACCAGTGGTCTTCCATCAAATGGACTAATTGTCTAGGTTACAATAAAGGGTACTCTTAACCAGGTATAGTTTGAACTCAATTACTTTACAGGGGCATTCCAGCCAAGAGGCTATGATGAATATAGAGAAGTATGTTCAGATATATAGTGGCTCCAAATTTTCTTTAGAATGCATCCCTGGACTTCTGGGTAAGCATGGCAGCAGATTAGACATGGCTTGCTTCCTCTCCTCAGACCCAACAATACAGACAACCTCAAAAGACCCAAAAAAACCCATCCTTATAAGAATGGAGGAACTCTAAAGTAGGGTGCAGCATTGAAGGTACATGGGATCCAGGCATTTCCACACTATAAGGGGTGGAAAGGAAACAAGACTGATCTATCCTCCACCACCACACCTACAGAGCCAGAGTTAAAGTCAGTGCACGCCAGAATCAATGAGTGAGGGAGGGGAACCCCAGGAGTGAGCAACGGGCAGCTCCAGATATTGGGAGCTGACTAAGACCACCAAGGACTTATTCCTGAGAGCAGTAACACCCAAAACCCCGGCAGGCAGGCAAGGGGAGCTCAGATCTTGGGCACTCAGAACCAGCATGCCATAATCAATGAGTGTGCAAAGGGCACCCCTGAAGTGAGCAAGGGGCACCTATAGGTCTTGGGAGTTGACTAAGACCACCAAGGACTTACCCCTGAGAGCAGTAACACCCAAAACACCAGCAGGCAGGGTGCAGACCTTGGGCGCCCCCAGGAAGATAACGCAGCTGTGAAGAATTGAGAGCTTGCCCAAGTCAAAAGCCTTGATCATTAGATCCATGCACAGAGAGCCAGCCCTCCTCACTCAGATTTCTGACTGGAAAGAGAAGAAAAAACCATAGAGATGGCAAACAGTGCCCAGGAACAACTTCCCAACACCAAGAAAAGCAAGAAGAAGGGGTTGACTTTGGATACTTTTTTACAGAGGAAAAATACAGAATACAGAGGAAACAGCAGAAGAGGAAACCCAAATAAATGCTCCAAAACCTTCCAAAAGAAATGGAAATTGTCCACAAGCTCTTGAAGAATTTAAATTGGAGGTTATCAAAAAGATGGAAGCCTTCTGGCATGAAAAATGGGAAATAATGCAAAGAGAATACAACAATATGAGGGACAAGAACTCCCAACTGGAGAAACATCTGGAAGCCTCAAAAAGCAGGATAGACTAAATTGGAAAGGAAAACCAGTCTTTAAAGACCAGAATTAGGCAACTGGAAGACAATGATCTTGCAAAACAGCAAGAATTAATAAAGCAATGTCAAAAGACTAAGAAATTAGAAGAAAACATAAAATATCTCACTGACAAGGTGACAGATCAGGAAAACAGAGAAAGGAGAGACAATCTGAGAATCATTGGTCTACCTGAAAAGCCAAAAATACACAAAAATCTTGACATCATAATACAAGATATCATCCAAGAAAACTTCCCTGAGGTTCTAGAACAAGGTGGCAAAATAGACATTGAAAGAGTTCATAGAACACCCTCTACACTAAATCCGCAAAAGGCAATTCCCAGGAATATAATTGCCAAATTCCAAAGCTTTCAAGCTAAGGAGAAAAATCCTACAAGCAGCCAAAAAGAGACAATTCAAATACCAAGGAGCACCAATCAGGATCACACAAGACCTGGCAGCTTCCACACTGAATGACCGCAAGACCTGGAACACGATATTCAGAAAGGCAAGAGAACTGGGTCTTCAACCAAGAATCACCTATCCATCAAAACTGACTGTATACTTCCAGGGGAAAGCATGGGCCTTCAACAAAATAGATTTCCAAGTATTTGTAAAGAAAAGACCAGAACTCAGTGGAAAGTTTGCTATCCAAAGACAAAGAGCAAGAGAAAAAGAAAAGGTAAATATGAAAGAAAGGGAAAAGGAGAAATTTTTTTTTCCTTTTATTCAAACTCTCTTCTATAAGGACTACATTTAGATCAAATTAAATATAATAATATGTGGGGGAAATGTTATGTGTAACTCAAAAATTGTATGCATTATTAGAGTAATTAGAAGAATCACTCATAGGGAAAGATTGGGGCATTAAGACAATATGGAGAAGGGGGGGGAGAATGAAAAAGGGAAGGGGGAATCGATGATGCTACCAAGATATACTTGAAGAAATAGAAATAAAATTAAATAGAATAATCTTTGTCACACAAAGATACATATGGGAAGGGGAGGGGAAGAATTCTCTTATAAGGAGAGGAAGAGAGTGCTAATTGGTAGAATGCATCCCTCACAATGGTCTGGTACCCAGAGGGCTTGACTCATTGAGAAAGAGTCCTAAATGTCAGGATCCAGAGGCCGTTTTGGACTGTGTGCCAGGAAAGTTCCTTTTTTATTTCATTCTTCTTATTTTCCTTATCTTATATGACAGGTCCTTGGTTCAAATTTGGATTCATACACTTGTAAACTATGTGACCTTAGACAAATCTCTTAACCACAATTGCCTAGCCTTTACAACTTTTCTTTGGAACTGATATTTAGTATTAATTCTAAGACAGAAGGTAAAGATTTTGTTTGTGTTTTTTTTTTAAATAAAAGAGCTGAAAATATCTACAGTTTTGAAATAATGTGTCCTTCATTTGGTTGGTCTGGTATAAGAAGCATTGATGGGGGCTCATGAGCCATACTTTTGAGTTGGTGCTAACTCAAAATATACCTTGAACCTGAGATAGCTTCCAGGAAGCCCATAACTCAGGAGAGTTCAGACTATATACAATTCATTTCTCCAAAGTCCACATCCACAATGACCTTCATTTAAAAAAAAAAAAAAGACTAGCTTTACTCTGTGGGTGGCACCATACAGGATTGTCAGGGATAATGGTAATTTATGTTTCTTTCCACACCTGCTCTCTTCTCTGAATTATTCAGCTTCTGCTAACACTCTTTCTCTCTAGGGAAACAGTAGGAGCAAGGCTGGAGGGAGGGGGAGGAAGTATCCTGGTTGTTTGTCACTGCACGGCTAAATTCCACTTGCCCTCTTTTGCATAGAGTAATAAAGTGTTATCGAAAATGCTGCATGGATTTTTAATTTTCTTCTTGTCACTGGGTGCTGTAATCACATAATTAACCAAATGCTAGAGATAGTAATTTACCATGAATGGGCAAAACAAGCTCAGAGGTTAGCCACCCAGGACCTAAAAACTTTCCTTCACATCTTGAAAAACCCAACCTCATGCTACTACTCCAGCATTGCATAGGCTGAGAAGTCAAGAAGATAGAATTTTTGGATACAAAAAGAGTTGGGCTTTAACTCTTAAGGGCACACTCTGAGCTTTTCTATGCCCATGCCTTTGTTCACAGTGTTCCCTATATCTAGGATGGCCTCCTTCATTTCTCTCTGCTTGCTACCTATTGAATTTTCATCTATACATAAAGGGTCTGAAAATGAAAGGGACCTTAGAGATCATACTTTCATTTTACACATGGGGAAATTGAGTCTGAGAAAAGTTAATTAGGAAGTTTCAGCATCAGGAATCAATCTCAAGTCTTACAAATCCAAACCCAGTGTTATTTCAATCATGCCACAAAACTATTATGGAGCATCTTGAATATCCCCTTCTTTATGAAACCTTACTGCTTCCTCTAGTTCATTAGGAACTTATCTCTGGGACCGAAATATAACATTTGGTATTCTTCTCTAAAGCACTTACCAATAAATATTAGGTAGTATAGTAACATATGTTAATATTTCTTTATCTCCCATTGAACTATCTACTCTGTGATGGCATGAACTGTGTCTTGTCTAAATTTTGTTCCCTTCTTCAGGACCTAAGCATAGAGCTCTTTGCACAGTGAGTACTTAATAAAAGTTGGTTGAATCAAATTGAATTTCTTATAAAAAAAATTATAGTCATCACTATGGTCTGATTGTTATTCCCAACTCCCATTTCAGCCAAGTTTCAACCCTAAGGGCCATATGTCCCCCATGACATTTATCTCAATATATCCACCAAAAGACATTTTATCCATCCTTCAAGCATCAGCCTCCTTTTTAAGTGTCTGATTCTAGATTTGAATTCCAGACCTGCATTTTAACAATTGTGCCATCTAGTTGTAATATCTTTTTGAGCCGTTTTTAATGAGAAAATAAAATCTATCTGTAAAGCATTTTATAAAAGTAATCTGAAATCAATGTTACTTTTCAAACAAGGTATCATCCACCCCTGTGAAAATCCTATAAGGTTCTAAGTTATATAAAACAATAAGATAACTTTCATCCTCTGAGTATCAATATCAAATTAAAAATCCAATAGGGAAAAATGTTTGGACCTTTTTTAAACCAAGATTATTAACTATAGAGAACATCTGACCCCATGAAGGATCTCTTATTGTTGATGAGGTCCACCAGATCAGTGGTCTCCAAAGTGAAGGCGACCATGGTCTGACCCCAAGGAATCATTTAGGGAGTGGGAAGATGATAGCTGTCCCTGGTATAACTAATTAAGAGTCTTGTCTATTCCAAAACACACCCCCTTTGCCACATCCCTCTGTTTTTGCAAGCTCCCAATTTCTTTTTAATAATGGGAGACCATTAGTCTAGAGCTTAATAGTGCTGAATCAAAGATGATGAAATTCAGTAGGGATACATGTGAAATCTTACACTTGGGTACAAAAAAAGCAACTTTACAAGTAAAATCAAAGAAAGGCATTGTTAAACTGTAGCTTTTCTAAAAAGGATCTGAGGGTTTAGTGAATCACAAGTTCAATATGAGTCAGAAGTGTGATGTGACAACCAAAAAAATTAATGCAAACTTAAGCTACATTAAGAGTCATAGCTCTCTGGAACAGAGTTTATAATCCCACTTCCCTCTGCCTGATCTCATGAGTTTTATGTTCAGTGTGGGGAGCCATGGTTTAAGAATGGCCTTTGTGCGCCGTTGTCCTTGTGTTGTGGACCTTGAGTCCACATCATCTGAGCATCAGTTGAAAGAAGTGAGGATGCTTGGTCTGGAGAAAAGAAAACTCGGGAAGAACATTAATAGCTATCTTCTAGTATGTCTATCATATGTATCGCTACCATTCAATTTAAACCTATACTATTTGACTAGGGAGGGAAGACCAGGAGCAATCGCTGGGAGTGGAAAAGAAACATATTTAGACTGTGTCAAGAAAAACTTCTTAACAGTTAGATCTATTCAAAAATAGAATAGATACTTCAAGAGGCAGTTGTAGCAATTAGGTAGCTAGTATATAGAGTACTAGACCTGGAGACAGATGGTAATGGGTTCAAATTTGCCCTCAGACACTTCATAGCTGTGTGACCCTGGACAAGTCACTTAACTGCAACTGCATAGCCCTTTACTATTCTTCTACCTTGGAACCCACACAGCCTCTTTTTAAATAACCCTTATAGTCTGTCATCAATTCTAAGACAGAAGGTAAAGGTTAAATAAAAAGAGGTAGTTAGTTCTCTCTCCTCAAAAATCTCCTAGTATTGATAGAATTACAATTTGTTGGGTATGTTATAATGGCAGAAGGGAGGAGCTATGTAAGAGTTGGACTGGATAACTACTGGGATCCCTCTCAAATTCTGTAAAGTCCAGGAAGGATGTTTTGAGCAGAATTCCCAAGTGGTCTGTGCTTGGCCTCATGCTGTTTAACATTTTTATCAATAACAAAAGCATATATGGCATATTTGTGAAATTTGCAGGTGATGAAATGCTAGAAGGCACAACCAACATGTTAGATGACACATTCAGAATCAATAAGATTTTGAAAGACTAGGCTTTTAGGCCAATGGAATAAGATGAAACATAGTACATTTACAATCTTACATGAGTTCAAAAGATTGAAATCACTAGATTGAGAAGGAGGAGGCATACTAAGTTGAAAATTTATTTGAAACATATCTGGGGCTTTTAGGGAACTGCCATCAACAGTGTCATGTAATGCCCCCCCAAAAACTAATGTGAGCTTAGGGTGCATCAAGAAAGTCATCACTTCTAGGATTTCAAAGGTAATACACTTAACAGACTATTATTCAGACCACATCTGGAATATTGGGTCTCTATAATATTCTAGAACCACATTTTAGGAAGGAAATTAATAAGTTGGAAAGAGTCCAAAGAGCAACCAGAATGGTAAAAGGGCTCTCTATCTATGCCATGGAAAGATTAGTTGGAATTAATAAGGATGTTTGGCCTGAAGAAGAGAAAACACAGCAAAGATATGACACCTGCCTTCAAGTACTTGAAAGGCTGTCATGTGAAAGAAGGATTATACTTATTTTTTCAACCCCATAGGACAAAACTAAGAATAAGGAGAGGAAGTTATGCTCAGTTAAAGAGAATGTAATGACTGCATATGTAAAATCTATGTCAGATTGCTTACTGTCTCAGAGAAGGAAGGGAGAGGGAAGGAGGGAAGGAAAGAACTTTGAACTAAAAGGTAATTTTTTAATGGTAAAAATTATTTTTACATGTAATTGGAGGGATAAAATATTGCTTAAAAATAAACAGAATGTAAGCTAGTTGTGGGCATGAATATAAGGGAATATTTGACCTCCTGGTCAAGAAAAATAGGAATCCTAATAATTATAGTTAGCCCACCCTAGAATGTGCATTGTAGGGAGGACTTCCTTAGGTTTACTGGAGGTTTTCAAACAAGTAGGTTTACTATTTGTTAGTCACTTAGTCGTAAAGAATCTTTTTCAAGTATGGGTTTGATTAGTTGACCATTAAGACTCCTTTAACTCTAAACTAATTATAATTTTGTGGCCTGATGAGTGGCCAGTGGCCACTTTAGAATTTTGAATTGTGCTTGGAAAAACAACAGGGAACCACTGACAATTTTGATCAGAAGAGTGGCATAACGCCTAATTCTACTGAATATGCATTTTTAAAAGGACCCTACAGAAAAGGCAATCTTAACCTAAAAGAAGAAGCAACTATTGGTAAAAAAAAAAAACACTAATTGGCCCATGTCCTATAGAGATCAAAGAAAGAAGAAAAGAACCACATGTACAAAAATATGTTTTGTGGTGGCAAAGAACTAGAAACTAAAGAGGCACCCATCAACCAGGAAACTGCCAAACAAACTATGGTATATGAATATAATTCATATAAAATATACCATAGGGAAGGAAGTTCATCCCCTCCCCCTCCTGAGTAGTTTGACCTGCCCATCAACATTCCAGATATAACACGGTTGTGCCAGGTTTTGCATCCATGAACATGCTGTACATCAATAAAAGTCAAGGCTTTGGGCTTAAAGGAGGGAGAGAAGCAAGAAGAGAACAAAGATGGAAGAAGTAGAGAACGGAGCAGGCAGGTGAAGGGAAGGAAGAAGGGACTTGCAGGCTAAGCGCCACGTGGTCAGGTTACTTAGAGGAATAATTGTCTACCTTTTCTAATAAACTTTATAATATATATAATATATATATATGGGTAGAAATATTATTCCAATACTTACAGATGGTGACCAGATTGGTTCTTTGTGGGAAGTTTTGAATAAGTGCTTAGCATTACATAGGTAATAGAAGCAGTTTCAGTTTGCTCTCCTGCCTACATATATGAAACACAACTTGTAGGGAAGAAAAGAGAAGCAGAACCATCTAAAGTGCCTCCCCAGATCGATTGGTGAGAGCCTCCCTCCTCCCCATTCCTTTAGCGTAGATATAAGTCCTAGCTTTTTGCTTGAAACAGAACCGGGGACCCAGACAGGAAAGTGGTTGCTTTTTTTTTCCAGATCATTAAGGACTCTCCCCATGTGGTTCCCCACCTCCACCCATTTTAGATGAGAGTGGGGTGGTAGAGGACAGACAGGATCCCAAGTGCCCCCTGACAGTCTGACTTTTCCCCAGGTTCGAAAAAACACAGACTCCTGTTTCTTCCCAGCCTCTGCACTCTCCCCAAGGTGCAATATAGGGCAGGAAACTGACTCCCTTATGCCTGCTGCCTTTCCTCAGTTCAGCACAGCACAGCCCATGGGAGCCCCTCCCCATTCCAAACAGGACTTAGTTGTTTTTTTTAAACCAAGGGTCATTAGGACCCAACAGGTCTTTCCCAGCCTAGTGTCTGCCTGACTTTCCCTGAGTGCCACACCCACTGGGCCACTGCTGCAGGGACCTGTTCTGAGACACTCATTAAATTAATCCTGGGGGTCCTAGACTGTGGATTAGAGTTAGGGGCTCCCTGGGGCAGTAGAGAAGAGAAAGGACACTTTTTGCACAGACAGGACCTGGGCCTGACTTTTCCAAACCAGCCACTGAGACTCTTGACCCAAAGCCCTCCCACTGCACCCAACAGAGTGGGTGACCCGACTTTATGGACTGGGGGAACAGCACACAAGGGTGGCCCCCTAGGAATTGGTATAAGAACTGCCCCCCCAGCAACTTTTGACTCTGGCAAGGAAGGGCTGGAGCAGGGAACTCTCGTGCTGGATAGTCAGACCAAGAGAGAGGAATTCCTGTGCTAAAAGACTAGCACTGATTGAGTGGGTCCCTGGCTGTTACCAGGGTCCCCCAACTTTTGAAAGAAACACATGGCTGTTCGCTCTGGTGGAGGGGAAGGGATTTAACTCCATTTTTATTTCCCTTCTCCCCTCAAACAGTTCTTAGAACTGGACTAAAAGGAAGTGCCTTGGGGAATTATTTTTTTCTCTCCCTCCCCCACCCTCAAACTTTCCTTGCAGACTGCCTGCCTTCTTAAGCATATCAAAAGCCACAATTTTTGTTTCTTTTCTCTACTTTTTTCTGACTCCTTTTAGGTAAAAGCCTACCCACAAGTGCCTTCCACTCTACATGCATTTATAGTGCCACCTACTGTCAAGATATAAAACTGCAGGAAAATAAAAAAAATTCCTTTGCTACTGCTACTCTAAAATAATGTTATTAAATTGAATACATTTTTAAAAAAGGATCATTAATAGGAAATATTAATAATATTGAATTTAAATTAAAACCAAATTTCTAAAATTGAACAGTCAACATCAAATCAAATTAGTTACATGCAATATTAAGGAATAATTTTAAAACACAATAATACTAATAATACTATCAATAAAAATGATTATTAATTTTAAATAACTATTATTAGTCACTAATACTTATTATTGATAATTGATACTTGTTTATTGTTATTGATTATTAATAATAATGTATATCGTTAATAATTAGTCATAAATGCATATTATTAATTGTTGGTGACATCATCTATAATTATAAATGTGCATATTTTTATTAATTATTAATAACAATTATTACACTAAATATACATTCATTATTGATACTATTGCTGTGCAACGATTACTGTTTCCTTACATTGGCTTTTTGTTTTAAACCTTCTCTTATTGCTTCCCACAATAACATTGAAGAACTTTGTGTCTCCATTTTTTTTAATGTTTTGAGAACTTTTCATTGCTTAAGCTGACCATTTAGCAATAATCAGACTATATTAAATAGGAATATTAAGATGTACAGACTAGACAATATGGGAAATACTGCCACAAATCAAGGGAAATCAGAAAATATTGCTCCTGATTCACCCCTGCATGCTCTTTTTAATTCCTGGAATGATCCTAATTGGCCTAAGGAGAATTGGATGACAAATAAAGAATCTAGAAAGCTTTGTAAGGCATGGATGGACATATCTTTTACCTGGTCAAAATATAACTCTTTTGACTTCAAGATCTTAAGCCATTAAAAACAAAGATTCCAAAGATTATAAATACTGGTTCTTGTGGGCATATTATATTGATAAATCGACCATCCATCCCTTCCAGTGAGGAAACCATTCTTTCTTTGGAATCAAACCATTCTAGCTTAACTCCTTCAGTGAAATCTAGCAAGAAACAGACTCTATCATCCCACCTGGCCTGTGAGGAGGTTTCTTCTCATACTGACCCAAACCAGGACTTGAACCCCTCAGCTCCTCTCCTTGTCAGACCTCACTCATCCCCTACTCCTCCCATACCCTTTCCCCCAATATACCTCTCTACCCTCCCTTAACATTCCCTCCTTCAAACTATCCAGTTCCCACCCATCTCCCCTATCTCTACCTGTATCATCCCTACTTCAATCCTTGTCTGTACCCTCCTTCCCATCCACCTAACTATGACTCCTCTAGATATTACCCATCCTACTCCTCTCCACCCAGTACCAGGTCCCATCCCCTCTCCTTTCCACCCCACCCCCAGCCTCTCCCTGTTCCTCTCCACCCCACCCCCAATCTTTTCACCCTGCCTCCCCATGCCCTGATCAATCTCTCCAGCTCTATTCAACCACCCCACCCGCTTCCCCTACTAGCCTCATTACAACCCATTCCATTGAGCTCCAGAACACAGGCTAAGCAGCAGTTACCACAGATGATTCAAATAAAGGTCTTTTCCCTCTAAGAGATGTCCCTGCATATAACATACATGGCGATTTAGTAAACATTAGACATACACTTTTTTCTCCACAGAACATCAAGAGATTCAAAGAAAAATTTCCCTCATTTGAAACCGAACCTATATTTTTATGGGTTGAGAACATTTTTTGTACATATAACCCCACATCGGTTGATGTGGAAGATTTGCTCCAGGCCTTGCTAACAGAAAGGGAAAGGAATAAGATTCTTTCTCTTGTTAATCAGGCCCAGGGAGACGGAACAACTCATTGGCCAACTGAAGATCCCAAATGGAACCAAAATTCAGAGCAAGACTACTTACAACTCTTCCAGGCTAGAAATACATTGCTAAAAGCTATGAGAGCTTGTTCTGATAGACCTGGTACATGGACTTCAAAAATCTTAAGCAAGAAGCTGATGAAAACCCCTCCCAATTTATGGATGGACTTATTGAGCTGTGAGGAAGATATATTGAGCTCGATCTTGATAGGGAACAGGACATTAGACAAATTAGAATACAATTTGTAAAAAACAGTTGTAATGTAGTTTGGAATTATTTTTATGATTAGCTGTCCAAACTGGCCTATATGGTGTGATTTTTAAATTTCCTCCATCTTGCTTGGTCTAGCACCCAAGAATGTGCACACCCACACTACACGGGCATATGCTAGCTAATGACAAATCAGAAACAACTAACTGCCCCCCTGGGCTGTCCTAAGCCAAGCTTGAGCCACCATTGGCACATGTGAGGTGCAGGAAGTGAGGTAAAGAACAGCCTCTGGAGTTCACTCATTTCCTGTTGACAGGGCTAGGCACCAGTTTGATCCTGGAGCTCGAGCTAGGAGGAGGCCCACAGACAGCTTTTCTTCAAATCGGTCACGTGAGTGAAAGGACTGACTCTCTTCCTTGCCTTGGCCCTCCAAGGCCTAAAACTCCCTCTGGCTCTTCCAGGAGGTTGAGTTAACCTCTTCCTTCTCTCCCTCTTCCTTCTCTCCCTCTTCCCTTCTCTCCCTCTTTCTCTCCTTCTAATAATTTCTTATTCCCATTGTAATTAAATTACCATAAAACTCCATTCTGACTTGAGTGTTTCATTAGGATTTTCATAAATGATATCCTTGGCGACCAATAATTAATATAATCAGTCTTAAAAAGTAATTTCAAATATTACAATTTTTACAGTTTGGCTGAAAACTAAGCCTTAATGAGTCCCCTCAAAAACAAAAAAAAAATTTCCTGAATTTTCTTGCCTCTGACTCTACTTCCTCCTCAGTCAGTCCTTTTAACAACTAACTCAGCTTGAAGACACAGCTTCTAGAACAGGTGAGTATAAAACACTTTTTCTCTCTTCTCTTTTCTCCTTAAGTTATATTGGAATCAGCAGTTCTTTCCTTTTTAATCTTAAGGGGACAGCTGGGTGGCTCAGTGGATTGAGAGCCAGGCCTAGAAATGGAAGGTCCTAGGTTCAAAATCTGACCTCAGATACTTCCCAGCTGTGTGACTCTGATAGCTAGATAGATAGATACCTAAATCTAATTGCCAGACCCTTGTTGATTAGCAGTGAGGAAACTCTGGGAAACAGAGCCCTTGCTTTGATCTCTTGCAACAAAAACAGCTAGACCACCAGAGTAAAGGTTGTGAGCCAATGTAAAGCCCATTTTCCTGCTTTCCAGCCTCTACTTAAAAAAAAAAAAAAAAGCTTTGCTCAATGAGAATAGCACATGGTCCTAGCAGTTTTATCCTGAGGGCTAAGGAAGGATCACCTGAGGGCTAAGGAAGAATCACTTGGGACCACACCCACACACACTTTTGAAAAGAAGGAGTCTTAGCTTTACCCTTTGTTTTATGGACTTTTCACTTGTAACCTCTCCCAACTTTACTTTTCAAAAAAGCCCTGCCCTTAGGCACAAGGCTTTGTTTTGACTCATCTCACTTGTGACCCCTCCCAGACTTTTAGCAGAGAAACTAATTTTAATCATAACAATGGACCTTGAAGAATTGAAGAGTGGCAGTTCATGCTTTTAAGGGACATAAAGAAAAGGTTAAGGAGAACACTGATTTAGTGGAAGCATTAAGGAAGGAAATAAAGGAATTGACTTCTAAACAGGGTGAGAAGGATAAAGAGAATGCTACTTTAGTAGAAACATTGAGGAAGAAAATAAAAGAATTAATTGAAACAGCTTTAAGGGTAAAGCAAGGAGAGATCATAGCTCCTTGACAAGAATGCACAAAACAACTACCAACATCTAATTTTTGTGGAATAGTGGTCCATGTAATTATGAACTGTAAGAAGAGGAATCAGGAAAATTGAAATAGAAGTTTCAGGAATGGTGATAATAATAGGAGGAATAGTTATTCAAATGAGGAAAATCAAGGCTCACACCCAAACATCTGTACACAGTGCTGGAACTCCCCTCAGTATGGGGGACCCCAGAGGTGTGGACAAAGGGATTATGATAACTGATGGTACTTGGGAGGGAAAGGAACCTCAAAGAGTCTGGAGATTAATTTTAAGCCTTTTCAGACATTATTGCCTTATTGATGTTAACTATTTCAGTTTGTACCCCATGCCAGAATGAAGATATCTCTGTAACACAATTCTAATTGCAAGATGTATGTAATTCACTGTCAACCACTTCATAAGCTATCAAAATTGAAATATTCTGTTATATTGTCTTTATTTGCACCTTCCCTCTGATTGTACTGAAGAATATGTTTGTAAAAGCCCATCAACAGTATTTTGTTCCTTTTTTTTTACCTTTGTCAATTGTCACACAGAACTGATGGATGGACTCCATCACATTGATTTCAACCTGTATACAAGCTTTGGGAATTTGATTGTATAATGATTTTAATTGATTTTTAATGAGTCTTCAGAAGTGATTTTCAGATATCTGGGAGCATCCCTACCTCTGCCTGATCATTCATTTGCCTACCTCTTAGTTGTTTGTAATAAGAGGTAAGGGTCCATTTGTAGCTGAAGTAGAGTGCAATGACATTGTTATATTTCCCATCTCTGCATTTATTGTAAATGTAATGGATGACATATCTGCAGTGATTTTCACTTTTTAGTCCTCGGCTCCACATGAAACTGGTTGGGACATATTGGAAACAGTTCTGTTATACTGTTACAGTCTCATACCATGAGGGAGGGAGGTGCCCAAGTGGCTTAGTTACCATGTGATGTGTTATAATATCACCCAGTAGGTGGGAATGATTTTTCCTGTGAAACCTAATAGTTTTGAAATGGATTTATTATATTTGTATTTTTTCATAAACTGTATAGAGGTTTTTCTGGGTTTCTCTCTTACCAAATTTTGAAATGATGGTAATAATAGACTTTGTTAAAAATATATCTTCCAAGGTTGAAAGATTGGCTAAATATGTAGAACTTGTGACAAATATTCATGATTTCAAAGGTTTTTCAAATGTCATATAGGAAGTATAGAAACTCATGTGAATCCTAATGATAGTGGGTTTGTTTGTTTGTTATCCTTAAATGGGTTCTTATAATTTTGGGGATTTTGATACTTTTTAGAATCTGTATTAGTTGTTGTACTGTTTTTAAAAGACTTTTACCTGGCGAAAAATTATGTACACTCACACTGTGGATCCTAGCCAAGTTAAGAGGGATATAAATTTCATTTTTGAGTGAGCACCTTTTGTGTTGTGCCTCTGCTTGGCTAACACATTGTCACATGGAATATGAACTGTGAAATTATGATTTTTAATTCTTTTTTCTCTTTATGTTTATAATAGGATATTTGATTTTTTTTCTTTCTTTTTTCCTAACTTTGGTGATGCTTGAAGTACATGAAATCAGTATTAATTTTTTTTTTACTTGAAGGATAAAATTTAAAGTATAAGTTTACAGTATCTATTAGCCCTAGTAATATTCATACCCAAAAGCTTTAGACTATGGAAACCTGCCATTTATTGACTTTGTTAAAAGATTCTGTCTGATTCCAGGAGAAGGGAACAAAGAGCCAGTATGTAGTGCCAAGTAGCACAAGGTGAAAACAGACCAAAAACCAATCCAGGGAGGATTGTTGAACTTCTATGCCAATATGAAAGGACTTGAACATAGTGAGTCAAGTACCTCAGTTTGGCTAACATCCGGGCTCTCCCTATCTCTGACAGTGATGTTAAAATCAGACCAGGGAATGATTTTCCCCAATTGCTGCTGAAACTTAGTCCTTTCTCTCTTATAGTTTGGCAATTTTCTGTAGTCCTGGCTGCAAATGGGTAAAGTACTGTATTGCTGCTATTGCCCTACAGGCTTGTGGGACATAAGTAACTTTAATAGAGCCTTGCTGTGATTCAAGAACCTGTTACAGATTATTTTTTACTCAGAATTTTATGCACATAAGATTTTTATTTTATTTTTTATCATTTCTGTTTTTCTTATTATTTTATTCAGAATTTCATTTTTACTCTTTTATTTGGGATTTGGGGGGGGGGGCATTTTTGTTTTTGTTTTGACAATTGTTTCATATGCCTCATAATTCAGTCATGTATCCTGGTGTGATTCTGGTGTTGTTCAACAGTCTCCTCAAGGAGGATTTGTGAGATTTTAAATGGTTGAGGTCTTAAACTGTAGTGATTAAAATAGTGGAAGATATAAATTGTGATAGATATAAGAAAGGGTGAGTAAATTTTGACCGCAGAAATATGTTTCACTACAGTGTCTTGGGTTTTAAATCAAATATAAGGTGGTCGCCAGGAAAATATTCCCAATTATTCAATACCCAAGTCAATTGGGTTTTATGGAGATTTTAATTAACAATACAATTAGTAATCAAAGAAAGAGAGAGAGAGTAAGAAAGGAATAAATATGAAGGGCCTCAAGCCAATATGGCCTAGACCTGAGTCTTAAGAGAGAAATCAGTCAGTTTTTTTTAACACTCACCATGAGATCTGACTAAACAAAGATTCTAGTAACACCAGGCCAGCTCCATCGCAGCTGACTTCACCAGAGAGCCTTCCAGCCAGATACTGTTCCAAAGGGCCTCTCTCCAGAGCCTCCAGAGGGACAGAGTCCCCTTAGAGGAGCTCCAGCGACACCTCCTTATAGATTGTCCTTCAAAAGCTTCCCTTCTCTAGAGCCTCTCTCAAGAGATTCTTCCCAAGAGATCCTCATCAGAGATCCTCCAAAAGGATTTCTCCAAAAGGATATATCTCAAGATATTCTGCTTTTTCTTATATAGGGGTTTTTCTCCCATGTCACCTTCCCTAAGTCCCTACATCTACCAATCACTGTAGACGCTTTCCAAAAGACTGCCCATCTAAATTCCTGATAAGTCGACCAATCTCCTCAGTAAGTCTGAATCAGAAAAAATGCTGCTGTGTCGACCAAGATCCTCAGTAAGTCTGAATGAGAGAAAACACAGCTGAGTCAACTAATCTCATCAAGAGAAAACTTGCCCGACCCTTTAGGTACCTAGCATCCCATTGTATCAATTCTAAAAACAGGCCTGGCTCAAAGAACTCCTTGCCCCACTATAAGAATGGATCCAAATACTTTCTTTGTTTAACAAGGAGTTTTTTTTTCCCCCTAAAGCAGTCTTAAGTACAGATGGAATAGAGGTCCTCCCATTTCTGATCCTGGCGAGTTCTCACATCAAAATGGGGAATGTTTCTCAGTAGGGAATTTGAGGATTCCTCAATGTGGAGTAAAACTTTTAACATTCATAAGTCTGTGAAATTTTAAGGTTCACAGATTGTGTAATTATCCTAAAATTCAAGGTTTAAAATTTTTTGGAGAAATTTCAGGAAAAGAAATTTGCCAATACCCCAAATCAGGAAAGCAGATCCTTTTGGAGAAGGTGCTGTAAAGATGCCTGAAGAAGCCACACACTGCATCAAAAGATCCAGAATGAACTTTGGGATATAATGAACTGAATTGAAGGGGGTTGAACATACTTATTCTGAATGTAAACTCTTATGCCAAAGGAGACTGCCCCCTAATTGGAATTTTGTCAATTAGTCTTTCAATCAGTTTTTGTGTTTTACTTTCATCTCTAACTATTGTAACTTCCTCTTAGAAAATCACAGTATTGTATGTACTTTTAGCTAGAAGGTATTTAGAATTATAAGATAGTTATATTTAAATGATCCATTGGGGAGACATTTCTCCCAAAGCATCACAAGGGGGATTGTGTCCAAGAAGTTCATCCCCTCTCCCTCCTGAGTAGCTTGACCTGTCCATCAACATTCCAGACATAACACAGTTGTGCCAGGTTTTGCGTCCTTGAACATGCTGTACATCAATAAAAGTCAAGGCTTTGGACTTGAAGGAGGAGACAAGCAAAAAGAGAATAAAGAAGAAAGAAGTCAGGAATAGAGCAGGCAGGTGAAGGGAAGGAGGAAGGGACTTGCAGGCTGGGCATGATGTAATCAGGTTACTTAGAATAATTGTCTACCGGAGGCAGAGTCAAGATGGCGGCCTAGAAGGAGCAGAAGTTCAGACCTCTGAATACCCTTCCTAACCAGTCATAAACTGAATGCTCCCAGAGGACTGAAAAACAAACTTAACAACAAGACAGAGCCAAGGAACCCTCCTGCTGGACTTAATTCAAAAGGTACACCCCCAAAAAGCCAGAATCTGAGAACACTCAGGTTTAAGGGGAAGACAGAGGGAAGGTCCCAGGACCCATTCCCCCCTCCCACCCAGACGCTGAGACTCCCAGACCCCAGCTGCAGCAGGAACTTCTGGGCGGGCAAAGGTGCTGGTCTGGAGGGCATACATTGCAACCAGGGCTGTGATAAGTTCAGAGTCTCCAACACAGACAGTGGGGAAGGAGCTAGAGAGGGAGCATAGACCTGGCAGCCTGGCCAGAGCTGTGGAGATCCTCCATACTTGCTCCAGCCTTCCAGGAAGTTTTGGACTCAGAGCACACCCAGCCCAACTAAGCTGAGCTTAATCCCATCAAAAGTCTCCAGAACTCAGGGAAGCCCAGGCTCCACACCCATACTCATTGACTGCTGGACTTTAATCCAATCAAAAGCCTCCAGAGGACAGGGAAGCTCAAACCCCAAACAAACCTCCACCAGAGACTACACAGAGAGATCTCCTGTTAAAGCTCTAAGAGGGGAAACTGACAGAAGCCCACAAAACCAAAAGAATGAGAGGAGCAAGAGCACATACAAATATGAGAAGTAAAGAAGGGGTGAATTTGAGCAAACAACAGAAAAAAGAAGAAAGAAACTACAATAGACAGCTTCTACTCAGCAAACGGAACAGAAGGGGAGAGATCAGCAAACGAAAAATCAGAAATCCCAGCGAATTGGATACATGCTGTGGAAGAACTCAAAACACAATTAAGAGAGGCTGAAGACAATTGGGAAAAGAACTTAAAAATTAACATAAATCATCTGGAAACAGAAGCACTTGAACTAAAATGAGAAAGTGTCCTGAAAGCCAAAATCAACCAGCTGGAAAATGAGGCAAAGGAGATGAAAGATGAGGTGAAGAAGATGAAAGATGAGAGAAAGGAGATGAAAAATGAGGTAAAGGGGATGAAAGATGACCTCCAAAGAAAATCAGACCAGAAGGAGAGGGATGACCAAAATTCCAGGGATGAAATCCAGTCTTTAAGAACCAGAATACAACAACTGGAATTAAGTGACCTCACTAGGCAGCAGGACACTATAAAACAAAATTAAAAGAATGAAAAAATTGAGGAAAATATGAAGCATCTCATTCACAAAACAGACAATTTAGAAAATCATTCAAGAGGAGACAATTTAAGAATCATAGGTCTACCAGAAGACCATGACAAAAGAAAAAGCCTGGACATAATACTACAGGAAATTATTCAGGAAAACTGTCCCGATATCCTAGAACAAGAGGGGAAAGTACAGATTGAAAGAATCCACAGATCACCTCCTGTATTTAATCCCCAACTGACAACCCCCAGGAATGTTATAGCCAAACTCAAAAACTATCAGACCAAAGAAAAGATATTACAAGCTGCCAAGAAGAACCCATTCGGATACCACGGAAACACAGTGAGGATAACTCAGGATCTGGCTGCATCCACACTGAAGGAGCGAAAGGCATGGAATATGATATTCTGGAAAGCAAGGGAAATAGGTCTACAACCAAGAATAAAATACCCATCAAAACTGTCTATATTCTTACAGGGGAAAGTATGGTCATTCAACATATTGGAAGAATTCCAAGCATTCGTAAAGAAAAGAGCAGACATGAACAGAAAATTTGATGTCCAAGCACAGAACTCAAGAGAATTGTCAAAAGGTAATTTAAAAAGAGGGAAAAAAAAACAAAACAACAACAACAACAAATTTTTAAGAGACTCAAAAAGTTAAAATTTGTATCCCTATAAGAAAATGGGTCATTGGTAACTCTTAAAAACTGTTGCTATCACCTGGGCAACTAGAAGAATTACACTTAGAGGGAACAGTGACAAACTGTATAGGATGAAAGGACAAGACATAAATAGGTATTTAGATATATGCATGCATAAATACATATACGTGTGTGTGTATATATGTATATATAGTAGTAATCTCTTGGTAACCGAGGATGACGATTGTCTTTGTGTGTTTTCATCTATGATAGATGAGTGTGCACTAAAACACTTGGGCGTGAAGGAGATTTAAGTGGAAAAGTCAATGCACAGAGACAGTCCCACTCTCTCGGTGTTGGAAGCCTGGGTCCAGTGGCACGAAAAGTCGTTACACCTGGAGACTTCCTCAGCTGCATTGTATGGCCGTGTTGTCTTTTGTGCTCCAACACGCCCTAAGCACTCCACAGTGCTTTGCTGCATCGCCATCTCAGCCATGGAACCTTCTTATTGGTTTCTTCCATCTGTTCGGCCGAAGAAGTCTTCACATGCTGGGTGAGCTAAGCCTTAGTTCATCAGGGGTCTACAACCCAATGGCTACTCTCACAAGGTTTAGCCGGCCTGTTGAAGCCGTTGCCCAGGGTGTGGCCACTGCCGCATGCTAGCAGCTACTGGGAGCCACAAGTGAAAGCTGGGTGTCAGGTGGGGGTCAGAGGCTGGAGAGCTGCCCTAGAATGGCACAACAAGCCCTCCATACCAGAGATACTACTCCTCCCTGAACACACACACACACACACACACACACACACACACATATATATGTATATATATATATATATATATATATATACAACCAGAACTAAAAAAAAAAGAGGCTAATACTAAAAAAAATGGGAAAAGAAACAAATGGGGGTAAATTGATATGTCACAAAGTAGCTCATGGTGGGAGGGGGGAGAGCATCGATACACTGGAAGGGCAAGGAGGTTGGAGATAGGAAATACTCAACTCTTATGTGCTTTGAAACTGACCCAAAGAGGAAAGAACATTGGGGCAGAGAATAGATTTGCACCCTATAGGGGAGTAGAAGGGTAAAAAGTGTACTGGTGGGGAGGGAAGCAGTACAAGGGAGGGAGAGGGTGGGGGGGATTTTAAAAAGACTACAGGGGAAAATAAGGGGGGGAATAAGAAGGGAGGGGGGTAGAAAGGGAAGTAAAACAAGGGTGGGACCTAGGGGGACTGATTATAAACAAACACTAGTGTAGAAGGAAATAGTGAAAGAAGAAAAGGCAGGACCAGGAGTAGAAATCAAAATGCTGGGAAATACACAGCTAGTAATCCTAACTCTGAATGTGAATGGAATGAACTCACCCATAAAATGCAAGTGAATAGCAGAGTGGATTAGAATCCAAAACCCTACCATATGCTGTCTGCAGGAAACACACATGAGGAAGGTAGACACACATAGGGTGAAAGTAAGAGGATGGAGCCAAATCTATTGGGCATCAACTGATAAAAAGAAGACAGGAGTCACAATCATGATATCTGACAAAGCCAAAGTAAAAATAAATCTAGTTAAAAGAGGTAGGGAAGGTAACTACATCCTGATAAAAGGCAGTATAGACAATGAGGAAATATCTGTACTCAATATATATGCACCAAATGGCAGAGCATCCAAATTTCTAAAGGAGAAACTAGAGGAGCTCAAGGATGAAATAGACAGAAAAACTATACTAGTGGGAGATCTGAACCTTCCTCTATCCAAACTAGATGAATCAAACCAAAAAATAAATAAGTAAGAGGTAAGAGAAGTGAATGAAATCTTAGAAAAATTAGTTAGTAGACATGTGGAGAAAAATAAATAGGGACAAAAAGGAATACACCTTCTTTACAGCAGCACATGGTACATTCACAAAAATTGACCATGTATTAGGGCAGAAAAAACATTGCAAACAAGTGCAAAAGGGCAGAAATAATAAATGCATCCTTCTCAGACCACAATGCAATGAAAATAATAATTAGTAAGGGTACATGAAGAGATAAATCAAAAATTAATTGGAAATTAAACAATATGGTTCTCCAAAACTGATTAGTTAAAGAACAAATCGTAGAAACAATAACTTCATTGAATAAAATGACAATGGTGAGACATCCTTTCAAAACCCATGGGATACAGCCAAAGCAGTATTCAGGGGGAAATTTATATCCTTGGGGAGATTGATATCCTTGAGTTCATATATAAACAAATTAAGAAGTGTGAATTTCAAAACTACTCAACCCTGTTCAAACCATTCTTTAGAGGATGGGATTTGGTTATGTCCTGAACAATAACAATAGAGATACTTGGAATGACAGAATCAGGTCTTGGAAACTACAATCTCCACCCTACTCAGGGTAACAGGATTTAGGAAGGGCTGCAGCAAAGCTCAAGATTTAATTATTTGCGAATATGACCTTCAACAGACATGTGCAAAGGGGACAGACCTCTGGGCGGTCCTGGGTTAAGCTAGAGCCACCATTGGCACAGGTGAGAGACAGGAAGGGAGGTAGAGGACAGCTGAGGAGTTCTGGGGACTTCCTGTGTGAAGGAGAGGAGGTTGTTGGAGCCTGGTGCTTGAAGTGGAGGCCCTGAGACTGTTTCTACATTTTGGTCACGTGAGTGATAGGGACTGATCTCTTTTCTTTGCCTCGGCTATCTAAGGCCTTGGGCCTTTGGTGCAGCCTAAGCAGAGGGGGTATTTAAGCCCTATTCCCTTCTCTCCCCTTTCTCTTTCCCTCTCTCTCTCTCTCTCTCTCTCTCTCTCTCTCTCTCTCTCTCTCTCTAATATCTTTCTTCCTCCTGTTAGTAATTAAAAACTCCATAAAAGGTTGACTACTGACTTGAGTTTTCATTTAGGAATTACATAGCTGAATTCCTTGGCGACCTTAAATTAATATATATGTCTTTTAATGTGATTTCCATATCACAGAAGGGCAGAGGTCAATGAATTGGGCATGGAAATTAAAAACTAGAAAGTGAACAAATTAAAAATCCTCAGATGAAGACTAAATTAGAGATCCTAAAAATCAAAGGAGAAATCAATAAAATTGAAAGTCAAAGAACTATTGATTTAATAAATAAGACTAGAAGCTGGTACTTTGAAAAAACAAATAAAATAGACAAAGTACTAGTGAGTCTAATTTAAAAAAGGAAAGAAAAAAACCAAATTGACAGCATCCAAACTGAAAAGGGAGACCACACCTCTAATGAAGAGGAAATTAAGGCAATCATTAAAAACTACTATGCCCAATTATATGGCAACAAATATGGCAATCTAGGTAATATGGATGAATACTTACAAAAATATAAATTGCCTAGAGTAAAAGAGGAAGAAATAAATTACCTAAACAACCCCATATCAGAAAAAGAAATTGAACAAGCCATCAAAGAACTCCCTAAGAAAAAATCCTCAGGTCCAGATGGATTCACAAATGAACTCTATCAAACATTCAAAGAACAACTAATCCCAATATTATACAAACTATTTGACAAAATAAGCCAAGAAGGGATTCTACCAAATTCTTTTTACGACACAAACATGGTACTGATCCCAAAGCCAGGCAAATTAAAAGCAGAGAAAGAAAACTATAGGCCAATCTCCCTAATGAATATAGACGCAAAAATCTTAAATAGGATACTAGCAAAAAGACGCCAGCAAGTCATCATAAGGGTTATCTACTATGATCAGGAAGGGTTCATACCAAGAATGCAAGGATGGTTCAATAATAGGAAAACCATCCACATAATTGACCATATTAACAAGCAAACCAACTAAAATTATATGATTATCTCAATAGATGCAGAAAAAGCCTTTGATAAAATACAACACCCATTCCTATTGAAAACATTAGAAAGTATAGGAATAGAAGGGCCTTTCCTAAAAATAATAAGCAGTATATATCTAAAACCATAAGCAAATATAATCTGCAATGGGGATAAACTTGAAGCCTTCCCAATAAGATCAGGAATAAAACAAGGATGCCCATTATCACCTTTACTATTTAATATTGTACTAGAAACACTAGCCATAGCAATTAGAGAAGAAAAAGAAATTGAAGGTATTAAAATTGGCAATGAGGAGACCAAGATGTCACTCTTTGTGGATGATATGATGATTTACTTAAAGAATCCTAGAGAATCAACCAAAAAGCTAGTCAAAATAATCAACAACTTTAGCAAAGTTGCAGGATACAAAATAAACCCGCATAAGTCATCAGCATTTCTATATATCTCCAAACCAGTTCAGCAGCAAGAATTAGAAAGAGAAATTCCATTTAAAGTCACCCGAGACAATATAAAATACTTAGGAATCTATCTGCCAAGACAAACACAGAAACTATATGAACACAACTACAAAACACTCTCCACACAATTAAAACTAGATCTAAACAATTGGAAAAACATTGATTGCTCATGGGTAGGACAAGCTAACATAATAAAAATGACCATCCTACCCAAACTTATATATCTATTTAGTGCCATACCCACTGAACTTCCAAAAAACTTTTTTACTGAATTAGAGAAAATGATAACAAAGTTCATTTGGAAGAACAAAAGATCAAGGATAGCCAGGGAAATAATGAAAAAAAAAATACAAAGGAAGGTGGCCTTGCAGTCCCAGATATCAAACTATATTACAAAGCAGTAGCCATCAAAACAATTTGGTTCTGGCTAAGAGACAGAAAGGAGGATCAGTGGAATAGACTTGGCATAAATGACCTCAGCAAGACAGTCTATGACAAACCCAAAGACCCCAGCTTTTGGGACAAAAATCCACTATTTGATAAAAACTGTTGGGAAAATTGGAAGACAGTGTGGGAGAGATTAGGTTTGGATCAACACCTCACACCCTGCACCAAGATAAACTCAGAATGGGTGAATGACTTGAATATAAAGAAGGAAACTATAAGTTAATTAGATGAACACAGAATAGTATACATGTCAGACCTTTGGGAAGGGAAAGACTTCAAAACCAAGAAAGACTTAGAAAGAGTCACAAAATGTAAAATAAATAATTTTGACTACATCAAATTCAAAAGTTTCTGTACAAACAAAACCAATGTAACTAAAATTAGAAGGTAGGCAACAAATTGGGAAACAATCTTCATAACAAAAACCTCTGACAAAGGTCTAATTACTCAAACTTATAAAGAGTTGTACAAAAAATCAAGCCATTCTCCAATTGAAAAATGGGCAAGGGACATGAATAGGCAGTTTTCAGTTAAAGAAATCAAAACTATTAATAAGCACATGAAAAAGTGTTTTAAATCTCTTATAATCAGAGAGATGCAAATCAAAACAACTCTGAGGTATCACTTCACACCTAGCAGATTGGCCAACATGACAGCAAAGGAAAGTAATGAATGCTGGAGGGAATATGGCAAAGTGGGAACACTAATTCATTGCTGGTGGAGTTGTGAATTGATCCAAACATTCTGGAGGGCAATTTGGAACTATGCCCAAAGGGCAATAAAAGACTGTCTGCCCTTTGATCCAGCCATAGCACTGCTGGGTTTGTACCCCAAAGAGATAATAAGGAAAAAGACGTGTATGAGAATATTCATAGCTGCGCTCTTTGTGGTGGCCAGAAATTGGAAAATGAGGGACCTTCAATTGGGGAATGGCTGAACAAATTGTGGTATATGTTGGTGATGGAATCCTATTGTGCTCAAAGGAATAATAAAGTGGAGGAATTCCATGGGGACTGGAACAACCTCCAGGAAGTGATGCAGAGTGAAAGGAGCAGAACCTGGAGAACATTATACACAGAGACTGATACACTGTGGTATAATCGAATGTAATGGACTTCTCCAGTAATGGCTTTACAATGTCCCTGAACACTCTGCAGGGATCTAGGAGAAAAAAAACTATGCACAAGCAGAGGACAAATTGTGGGAGTAAAAACACCAAGGAAAAGCAACTGTTTCACTACAGGGGTGGAGGGGATATGATTGAGGAGAGATGCTAAATGAGCACCCTAATGCAAATATGGACAACAAGGACATGGGTTCAGAGCAAGGACACATGTGATACCCAGTGGAATCATGCATTGGCTAGGGGAGGGGTGATGGGAGGAGGGGGGAGGAGAAAAAGAAAATGATCTATGTTTCCAATGAATAATGTATGAAAATGACCAAATAAAATAAGGTTTAAAAAAAAGAATAATTGTCTACCCTTTCTAATAAACTTTATAAAATATATATCTGGGTAGAAATATTATTCCAATTCTTACATAATGGAATATTATCAAGCCATGAAAAAATGATGAAAGGGAATATTTCAGATAAACCTAGGAAGATGCATTAATTGATATAAAGTGAGCATAACCAAAACAATTCATATATTAACAATATTGAAAAGAAAAACAATTTTAAAGGACTTAAGGATTCTGCTTAGTGAAATGACCAACTACAACTCCAAAATACAAATTAAAAAATATATGCTATCCACCTTTGGGCTGAGAGCTGATGAGACCAAGGAACAGAATGAGACATACATTTTTGGATATGGATATCCATGAGGGAATTTGCACTTATATTCCCTGCATCTAGAATAGTGCCATATACATAGTTCTCTGTTCAATTCTCTTTTTCTCTTCCATAATGTAGGTGGAAATATCTATTTTATTAGGTATTTAATCTCATAATTTAAAAAAATCAAATGAAAAAAATTTAAAACTAATTAGGAAATATCAGACACATGGATAGAATAAGGGGAAGAGTTTTACAGATAAGAGAATCCTTCTGGTGCCTCTGAAATCACATTAACTGGCAACAACTTATTTTATCTTTAGGTAAGTTCAGTTCTGTTGATAAGATCACAGATTTAGAGCTGGAATAGACTCTAGAGGCTACTGAAGCCAACCTCCTTCATTTTGCAGATAAGGAAACCAAGGACAGATAAAGTTAAATGACTTGCCCAAGTACACAACTACTCAGCATCTGAGAAAGGAAATGAGCCCAGGTCTTCCAAATCCCAAGCTCAAAACCCCATCCACTCTATCATACTGCTTCTCCAAAGAATTGCATTGTGATTTTAAAGTGATTTGAATACATAACCTTTTGCCCTGGAGTCATATGTGCTACTGCTGAGCAAAGTAACAGGTTGGATCATCTTCTGGGTTGCTACATAGAGGAAAGAACCTCTCTCATGACTCAAATATATAAAGCAGGGAAGTAGCTATCATTGTTCTAAGTGTGAGGAGAACTGCTCTATTAGGAATCTGCTATTTTAGAGAGATTTTTTCTCCTGGAAGGTAATGCTGTTAATAAATACAACAATAACAGTAGCTTTAAGATAATGATGATGATAATGATCTCCTGCCAAAGTGCTCATCTAATGTATTATGGTAGTACAGAGATGATCTTGGTTCCTCAAAGCCTGTATCAGTAGAGCTAGAGCACTTGCATTCTCTACAATGCCAGAAAGGCTTTAACTGCCATCCTGTTGACAGACCATGTGTCTACTATCTAAAAATCATCCTGGCAAAACTTAAATGTTAACCATCAAGTGAAGATTTGGCTTCTGAAAGAATAACTTGAGAGTACCATCTACTAACACAGACCACTGATGTCGTCCATGTTATTAAAGGAGATAACCACACTGATGAAACATTTCCCTGGATTCATGATCTTATGGATGTGAACACTTGGTCCACAGTCATAGATTATATAACATGTTATATTTTCCAATATAAATTGAACACTTTGGGGGCCAAAATCATGTCATATTTGTCATTGTACCCTAGAGCAACCATTCCTCCAGTTGCCCAGGTTTGCAAACTTGAAGTTATCCATAATTCACACTCTCACCCTACATAACTAATTCATTGTCAAATCTTGTCATTTCTACTGCCACATACCTTACTTTCATCCCCTCCTCTCTATTCATATGGCCGCCAAACCAGTTCAGATCATCAGCATCTCTTACCTGTATCATTTCAAATGATCTCCCAACCTCAAGCCTCTTACCTCTATAAACTACCCTCCACATACAACTGCCAAAGTAATTTTCCAAAAGTGTAGATATGACCATGTCACCCCCTGCCTCCATACTCAGTTAATCTGAATTGCTCTTAAACTGTACATATTTTGTACCATTTCATCTATAAAAGTTCTACACAATGTGCTTGATGCTTTCCTGGGGTTCCTTTAATACTTTATGGGCACTAATATAGCTCTTGAATATCCAACAATTCTCCATAATTCTCACATATGACTAAACTACTTCCTTTTTCCATTCCATGTACCCCTACAGGATTATAGACTTAGATCTGGAAAGAACCTGAGAAGCCATGAATCCAATCCTTCCACTTAATAGATAAGGAAATATAACTTTCCAGAATTCAAACAGAAAACAAATGGCAGGACTGAGATTTTGAACCAAAGTTGTTTGATTCTAAATCCAATATTCTTTCCACTCCACTAAGCTGTATTCCTTGATAATGTCTTTTGTGTTATTTCTACTCTAAAAGTGATCAAAGACTATCACTTTAGCCTACTTTAATTGGCACACATCTCTCCATTGACCTTTGAGTCACTGAAAAATCAGATTCTTCAAAGGTCATAGTGTTCCATTACTTGCAGCTATCATTGGGGGAACACTGGTATTAAAAAGGTGAGCTTTAGCTGCAGGATAAAGCTTAGGATCACTGAATGGTTCCCTAAATGCAAGTCAATCTGTTTTTTCTATACAGCTCTGAAGCTAAAATACCAGTGAGATGCAACTAAGACTCAGAGGAATGGTTGTACCAAAATCACCAAGCCTCCCTTACCCTCTGCCAGTACTCAGTTCTTAAGCCTCAAAGATCCATACCATCTCTTTCTTCCCCAATCTCTATATAGATGAATGGTTTGCTACCCCAAAACAAGCCATTACCTCTTCCAAGCCCCAACTTTCCCTTCCCTCATTCCCACTCACCTCAGTCCTATCTCTCCCATGTCCCAATCCAGCTTTGCTCACTCCTTCAAGAATTTCCATTCCATTTAGACCTCTTCCTCTCAGGTTCCTTCCATGCCTTCGCAATCTCTCTCCCAACATATACTTACCCTGGAGGAGCTAGAGCACCCCTTATTTTTAGCTGGCACTTCCAGTTTCTCCCTTTGTTACTATCATTCAGAATCCCTCTCCCCTTTTGGGGTTCATTCAAATTTCCCACTACCACTAGACTCTAGTAGCAGTTATCTACTTAACCCCAAGTAATTATCCATTCTTTTTCAAAATGTTCAGTGCCTGACTAATACTCCTCCTCTTCCACTCCAACTCTTGTTCTTATAGGAGAACTTCAAAAACATGTCGTGTCCCTCCCAATTCCTCAATCTGCTAGACTCCTGTGATATAATCTTCCATTCTGCCTCCGCAACACACAAGGATGGTGACACTTGTCATCACACACCAGTTCTACTTCAATGATCAAAACTCTGAAATCCCTTTATCAGATCATAACCTCCCATCATTCCATCTCTCCCTTTGCCTTATTCCTCCTATATCTATTATTTGTGCTCACAGAAAGCAGCAAACCCTCTGTCCCTTAGTACTCTCACAGGCCATCATTCCTGTTCTAATCCAATTTCCTCCCTTCTGACACTTGACCCTGTACTTAACCAGTTCAGTTCTACACTGGATTCTCCTCTCAAAGCCCCTTTTTTCTAATTAATCCATGCTTTTTGAAACCTCATTTTGGATTAGTAATAATATTCAGGATTTAATTAGCATCATGTAGTTTGCTTTGCACTTTACATATGTTATCTCATTTGATCCTCACTACAACCCTGTGGGATAGATTCTTACTTTTTTCCCCCATTTTGGAAAGCAAATATCTAGAGACAGGATTTGAACTCAGGCTTTCATGACTCTCATTGTAATACTATAAACACTATGCCACCTCCATGCCTCCTACCATCCACCTCTTCCTTTCTTATTAACATATTGTTTCATATAGCTGAAGGAAATCATTCAAAAGAGTTGACTTGTGAGGTTCACTATTTTATTCATTATTTTTTATTTATTTTTTACAATTTATTTTATGTTTATTTTAACTGATCATGTGCCCCAATAGGGAAGTCCTTTTATTCCTCCCTAACTGATCCTCTAATCCACTCTCAACAGCAGCTGTTCCAAATCTTCTCCTCTCTCTTCAGACTTGCCACCCTACTTCCTCTCCATTGTATTAGGGGGTTGGTTTGGGTATAATGGAGAAAGAGTTGATAATAAATGCCCAGAAAGTAGAAGGAGGATGAGATGGATTCCCCCTTTGGTCTTCTTCAAATATGTCTCCCCACTAACCCTGCCTTTACTCCCCTCTAATAACTCATTTAATAAATGAACCTCTTCTCTTGGGGAAAGAGAGAGAAATCAACTCTCTCCCTCTTCCACTATGACAAGGAAGTCAATTTAGGATAACAGACAACTTTATTCTAACAATTGTGGTTGGGGTAAAATAAGAAAGATGTCTGAAGGTTAGGGTCTATAGGAAAGAGGGGAAAAGAAATCCCTGTCTGTCTCAAATCTCCCTTTCCCTCCCTCCAAAGTTGAGAGACTCAGGATTGACAGCTTGGTCTCTGAGAGGTTCAGGTTTTGTGACCCCTGGTCTCTTGTCACAGCAGAGCCAATGTCCAGACCCAGGATGTCACAGGAGCTGTGTGAGCTCTTGTTATACTCTTTCTTATTCTTCTCAGGTTTCTGCCACATTTCTTAGTATCTTTGAGGGGAAATGGTGATTAAGTTCAATGATGGATTTTGTATAGCTCAGGATTCGGCCTCTGATCAGACCATCACCTTTGCTATCTCAAGATAGAGCAACTGCCTCGCCTTGGAATCTTCTCTTCCCTCAAGATTCCAAGCCTTCTCATCCATCCTCCACTGTTGCATTTCTTCCAGGCTCTGTCATTCAAAGTCTCTGGATTATTGCACTGGTTTGGTAGAGCACTTTCCTTCGCTCTCTATTGAGAAAATATAGGTCATTTTTGGTGAGCTCTCCCCCTTTATCTATAACTCAAAAACCCTTTATATTAACTTCAATCTTTTCCTATTTTGCTGTGATGAAAACTCTGGTAAAGAAGTAACCCTTCTCCTCTATAAGTTGACACCTCAAAATATGCCCTGGATCCCATCCTCTCCCACCTTTTCCAGCAGATTGCTCAAAAAAATCATAGGATCCTAGATCTAGAATTGAAAGGAAACGTAATCATCATTGAATCCAGTCCCCTCCTTTTACAGATGAAAACTGAAGCCCAGGGAGGCTAAGGGGCTTGCCTATAGTTGCTCTACTGCCCTGGGACATTCATCTCCTATTGAGCAGTGTGTCCTCTGAGGAAAAACTGCTAGGGGCCAGGCCAGGCATCTACCAACTTGCCCCAAAGCAACTACTTCCATCTGTACCAGAACAAGGCATCTGCCACCTCCTTCTGCCAGCCTAATCTCCCAACTAGGATATAGAGAACCTTCAATGCAAAGAAAAGCAACCCTCCCTTCAATATCAGACCTCCCATCTCCTGCTGGACTCATCCTTTCAGGGTAAAAGAATGATGGTCTCCACTCAGTGTTAAATATTCTAACCTCTAGTCATACCCATCACAGCCCAGTGACTCTGGACACCTGCAGATCTTCCTGAAAACTGTAAGAATGAAGGGAATTGAATAGGATTGATGAGGTACAGGGGATATGGAAGGGTTTATAACAGGAAATGGAGGAGATGAAGGAACAGAGGGAATATGGAGGATGATGAGGTAAAAGGAGAGAGGTACCCCTCTGCTGAGAGATTGTCTTTGTAATTTCCTCCCACTCAACCCACAAGAGAGGTACCCCTGGGTAAGGTTAGGTTAAGGATAACAGGACCAGTGTTTTGAGTGACTTCTGGGAAAATAGTGGCATTTACTCCTCAAGGCTTGACTGGTAGGTGAACCCCAGAAGTCCCCCTTGTCTGTTGGCTTTCATTGTTTAGCCTAGGCTAATGGCTAGCTTAGCCACAAGCCTCTCTTTCTTTTTTCTCCCTTCAATATGAATCTGACTGCAATCTTCTATTTTTCAAATAGTTTAATAATTATAGTAGATCAAGAAAGGAGATAGGTATGTGAGAATAGGAGACCCTTTCTTCCTCTTCAGCTGAGCCAAACTGGATCAGCTTCAGCTTATCTATCTTCTTAGCTAGTCACTATCTCTATCTTACTAAACAAAAGGCAAATGTCCTTCTTGGGAAGGTCAAGGGATGGAAAGGATATTCAGGGTAACCCCCTAAAGTTAAGGGATCAACCCCTTTAAACAGCTTGCTTTTGTCTTGTTCTTCCTCTAATGGATGCTCTCACACATACAAGAACCTTCTTCTTCTCTAGGGTAAGGGAATGGAGGGAAGATATTCCACAGGTTGGGATACAGAGTTCTTAGTCTTTGCTCCACACTCAGCAGAGTTCAGAGGGCAAAGACCCTTTCAGTTAGCAGTTTCTCCCACAATCCTCTACTCTCACTCCAACTGTCACTCCCCCTCCTATTGCATTCCAACTACTGTCTGTTCCACCCCAGTGGACAGAAATACAAAAGCTTGATTCACAGTTTTCCTTTCCACAAAACCCCTTACTCACCTCTTACCACCCAATTCTTCATCCCCATCTCCTTCTAGTCTTCATCCCAAAACTTCATCCTTATTCCACCCAACCCCTTCCACTGTGCCTTCTGGAAGGCCTTCTCCATAGACAACAAACTTTCTTTGTCTTAAAATTATTCCTCTCTCATTTCTTCCATCTACTAACTCTTATTGAAACCGGACTTCCTGCCATGGCACAGCCTCTCTAACCATTCTTTCCAGTACTGGCTATACCTTTGATCATTCTCCTTGGCTTATTGGGTAAGGCAGGGGAGTTGTTCCTCCTTACCACTTCTAGGTTCTCCCTTTTTCCAACACTCAATAACTCCTCTTCATTTGAGGGTCATGCTAGTTATATCTACCACCCAATCAAAATCCTGGTAGCTGTTGTCTACAATCCCCCTTCCTCTTCCTTCCCTAATGAATTTGATACCTGACTTAGGATGTTTCTCCCCTTCCCAACTCCTGCCTTCATATTATGTAACTTTAATATACATGCATAATGGCAACAACTATTGTACTATATCTTTTCTGCCCCTTGTAGCTAAATTCCTCAAAAGAGCTGTCTAGAATAAGTTTCTCCACTTTCTCTCCTGTGAACCTCTTCTTAACTCCTCATAATCTGGCTTCTCCCTTTATCAGTCCATTGAAACTGTCCTCTCCAAAGTTTATTAATGATTTCTTAGTTGCTAAATGCCTTTTTTTCAATTCTCATTCCCTTTGGCCTTTCTGCAGTCTCTAACACTGGTGATCTCCCTCTCCTCCTTGATACTGTCTTCTCTCTTGGTTTTTAGAACATCACTCTCTCCGCTTTTCCTCCTATATGACCACTCCTTCCCTGTCTCTTTTACTGGGTCCTCACTGAGTTCATGCCCTCTCACCATGAGTGTCTCTCAGGGTTCTGTCCTAAACCTTCTTCTCTTCCCTTTCTATCCTACTTCACTTGGTGATCCCATCAACTCCTATGCATTTAATTACCATCTTTATACTAATGATTCTCAAATCTACCTTTCTTGACTACTCAGTCTCTTTGCTAATCTCTAAATTCATATTTCCAACTGTCCTTCAGATATCTTAAACCAGATATCCAGTATATAGCTTAAACTTAATATATCCAAAATATAATTATCTTTCCCTTAAACTCAACCCACCCCCCCACCTTGATAGCCCCATGGATTGAGAGCTAGGCCTAGAAAAAGGATCTCCTGAGTTCAAATCTGGTCTCACATATTTCCTGGTTGTGTGACCCTGGGCAAGTCACTTAACCCCCATTGCCTCACCCTTACCACTCTTTTGCCTTGGAACTGATACACAGTATTGATTCTAAGATAGAAAGTAAGGGTTTAATTTTTTAAAATGAAAACACTCAACTCTTCTCCTAACTTTCCTATAATTGTAGAGGGTGACACTATCTTTCCAGGCTCTTAGGCTCACAATTTAAGTCATCTTTATTCTTTCTCAATACACACACACACACACACACACACATACACACACACCTAAGCTGTTACCAAGGTCTGTGTATTTTTCATTTGCAACACCTCTCTATAAGCCCCTTTTATCCTCTGACGCCCCTCTTCTAGGGCAGACCCTTACTAGCTCATACCTTGATTATTACAATAGCCTACTGGTGGATCTGGCTGCCTCTCATTTACACACTAAAGTGATTTTCCTAAAATGCAAGTCCAGTCATGTTACTCCCCTACTCAATAAATTCCAATGGCTCCTTATTGCCTCCAGGAACAAATACTAAATTCTCTGTTTGGTTTTTCAAAACCCTTTATAACCTAACTCCTTCCTACCTTTTCAGTCTTCTTACCCCTTACTCCCCAATGTGTACTCTTTGATCCAGAGACATTGGCCACCTGGCTCTTCCTCTCAGCTCCAGGCATTCTCTCTGGCTGTCCTCCCCCCCCCCCCATGCCTGGAATGCTCTTCCTTTTTTGCTCAGATTAATAGCTAACCTAGATTCTTTTATATCCCAACTAAAATCTCACCTTTTACAGGAAGCCTTTCCCATAGCTTCTTTATTTCAGTGCCTTCCTTCTATTAATTATTTCCTATTTATCCTATTTATAGCTTACTTTCTATATATGTGCTTGCTTGTTGTCTCCTTCATTAGATTGTAGGCTTCTTGAAGACAAAAACTATTTTTGGCCTGGCACATAGTAGGCACTTAGTAAATGTTTTTCCATTGATTGATTGATTGCCCAAAGTTTCACAGCTAGTAAGTATCCAGAGGCAAGATTTGAACCCAAGTTTTCCTGACACTAAGTCTAGTGTTCTATCCACAATGGCACTCTGCATCTCAGAGCATCTTTCTATATCAAGCCATGTAAATAGAAAGAAGGAGTAAGGAGGAACTCTTACACGAGTCACCCATTAGAAGTGAAATCCCAACTACCAAAGGGCACCTTGGAAGTGATGAGGCAGATATTCTGATGGGGACGGGATAGAGAATTTTCTTGTTATAACCTTCATAGATACTGCTTCAAGTATCCTGGTAGTGGTTACATTTAAATTCCTTTGAGGAACCTACACCAAGGGCATAAGGGGAGAGACTGGGAACAGTGGAGGGAAGAGATGTCATAAGGAAGAATTAATGAATGTGTCTATTATGTTGAAAACATGTTGGAAAACAAATCCACAACTGGCAATCAACAGGAGGGATGCAACCCATTCTGTCCTTTGAGTAGTTTATCACATTTTCTTCTAAAGTCAAACCAAAGACTCTTTGGGATCAGGCCCCCAGCTCCTCCTTTGGTTTTGATTACCATTCTAGATTGTCAAGCCTGTTTAAGATTTTGCCAAAGCCATCCTCTCTAGGGAGTGTTCTCATATCCAATATAGTAATATCTTGCTTAGCAATGACAATGTTCTGACATGTTTCATTCTCAAACTTTATTAACAGGGGTAAAAAAATAATTCAGAAGTTATAGAGGATAGCAAAAAGAACATAGTCTAAAGGCAGAAACTTGGCTTAAATGCCATTTCTAAAATTTTTAAAACTTGTACCCAAGGCAAGTCACTTCACCACTGGGAGCCTCGTTATTATCCTTAGGTGTGAAATAGGCATAAATATTTTTCACTACTTACCTCAAAGAGGTATACAGAAAGACTTCCTTAAGTCTTAAAGCACTATAGAAATATCTGGAATATCTTGGTAGGACCTTGTCTCCCTTGCCTCTAACTGAAGTGGGCTGAAGGATGCCTCTGGTCCTGAGCCCCAATCTCCCTCAGCCTATGAAGGGGCTATTCTTGCCTCTGTTGGAGTGTTTCTCTCCCCAGTAATGCACAGGCTGCATACAGCAATAGTAGGTGAGCCTAAGGAATAAGACACTTCACCTCAGTTGGTTGGAGACACTGGCTTAATCCCAAGAAACAAACCCCTGAAAGAGTATAACTGCCTCTAACTTCCAACCAGAGCCCATGTCTGAGCTCCTCCTTCAAACCCCTCCTGACCTGTCTGATTTTTTTCAAAGGAGCCAGAAGATTTGTTAATCCGGTATCACTGTACACTGATGGCAGAATCGCCTTAGCAACCTGGCAGCCTCCCAGACGGCCCCAAGCCAGAAACACTCTTCCAGGTTTGCAAAACTAGGGCTCTCTATATCATGGGAAGAAGCGTGTCAGAGGGACATAATAATAAATGGATTCAGGGGCCTTTAGATGAGAAAGTTTGGGGACAGCTGGTCTAGAAGAAAGGAGAGTGATGGTGAAAGGAGACATTTTTGATTAGCCATTTCCTCCATTTGAGAATCCAGTAAATAATTAAGGCAAAAGGGGAATCATGAAGATTTAGATACATCAGCCTGACAAAGGCTAAGGTTCCCTCATTTATCTCTCCCTTCCTTACGGCACACTTAGCAATGGTTCAGAGTCCCTGCTGAAATGAAGTTAGGCAAATTTAAACGACTCTTTCCACCACCTTGACTTTTCCATTTCCCAGTCATGGGCCATCTTGACCTGGAACGAACACTTTGTCTACTTTGTTATAGAGGAAAGATGTTCCAGGGAGTTGTGCTTTGTTGGGGGAGGGGATTCCTTCTCTCCCCCCACCCCTCCTTCCACATCTCAAAGCCCCACTGCCTGGAAATTGTTTTCTTCTACCCTAGCAGTGCTGACTTTAATTAGGTAGAGAGAATGCAACATGCAAAGCAGACGCAGCAGGGGGGTCTGGGCACAAAAATGTGTTCAATAAATTGCTTTGGATAATCAGAGGTCACTGTGTCTCTCCAGCTGCATTTCTTTCCCTCTTCTTTGGTATCTTCTCCCCACTTGTGTTTATTTTGCCATTTACATCTCATTAGCTTGAAGGAAACCACTGGCCCTGAACCCTATTGATTTGGACTTTGGGAAGAAGAGGAAGGTCCCTCGTTACCAAATGCTGAGGGCAAGAAGGGGTGTTGGGAATAAATGAAATCACCATGCATATGAGCAATGAGAATTAATAAGCCATTTTAGAAATGTGTAGTAATGATAATGGGTCACTTTAGCTTAGATTCCTAAGGTTTACAAAATACTCTTCCAATGATGCTAAGGAAACAGCAAACATCTCTGCCTTATGGATAATAAAATAAGAGCCCAGAAATGTGACATAACTCATTTCTGGTCAAATAGCTAATAAATGTGAGAGCTGGAATTCAACCTGAGGCCTTCTGACTGGTACTCTGTGGTTAGAAGACTTGAGTACAAATCCAGAATTCGCCATTTACTAGCCATATGAGCAAAAGCAAATGACTACATCTTTCTGGGTTTGAGTTTATTCATAGAGAAAATAGAAAACTGGCTTTGATCTCTAAGATATCTTCCTATTTTTAATCCTCTAATCTAAGAACTTTTTCCAATAGACCATACTGCTAGCCAACTCAGAAGCCTTCTCACTCTTCTGCTTTGAGCCATGTACTCTCTGGAGGATTTCAGGGGAATTTAGAACTTCTAGGGTGATTACCCCAATCCTGTTGTTGAGATGAACAGAGCTACAAAATTGGAGTACCTAAGCTGGTCTTAGACCAGGCACAGATGATCTACTGAGGAAGAACTGTCCAAAGCAAAGATCCCATGGAGGAGAGCAAATTGCTGTCCGGTTGAATTTTATTCATCCCAGGCAGAGACTGTGCCATAGACTCCCCACCACCCCAAGTAGAGGAATGAGAAGAATTAACAGAGCAGGAAAAAGAGGAGGGCATGATACGGCCTGTAATCCTTATTTAAAAGCTGCCTCTTTCGTATCTACAGCCTGTGGGGAACCCGTGTATAAGAGGGATTATATGAAGGTCAGGGTTTTGAGAAGTAAGAGCTATGGGACTAACTTGGCCTGGAAATCTACTTCTTTAATGTAAAGAATCACAAAGTTTAATATGGGAAGGAACCTTAGACATTATCTAATCCAATATTCCAAACACATAAACCCACCCTCCCATCATTTTAGAGACAAAGTGACTTACCCATTGGTGACAAGGCCAGTAAGTAGCCAAGAAAGGATTTTAACTAACATTATTAGAACAGAACTCAGAATCCTAGGCTTTTTTCTTCTGAAACATGCCGTCTTCCTCACCTGTGCCTCCCAACAGAGAGCACCAAGTGAAAAGGGAGAGGTAGCAGCAGCCTGGGCCAACAAAGCACTCGTTGCCATAGGTACCAGTGAAAGAGAGAGAGTCAGGCTGTGTCTCCACCAGTGATGGAGTCTGAGGAAGAGTGGAGCATCGGAGCAGTATCACAAGTTGAGAATAGCTGCCCTGACAAGGGATGGAATGCAGAGCCAAGGAGCAATGTCACAGGACATATATATTTCAACACAAGTTCAAACCCTACTTCTGAAGCTCAGCACACATGAAACCTTAGACATGTCATTTAATATCCCTGACTGTCCATTTCCTCATCTGAAAAATAACAGAGTGGAACTAGATGGTCTCCAAAATCCCTTCTGACTCTAAATCTATGATCCTATGATCCTACAAGTGAGGATGGGATTATATGGGGAGACCAAGGGAGATCTGCAATGTGGACATTATTTCAAGAGTAGAGTCAGGTGGAATACCCCATCAAGAATCACTAAACAGCCTAAAGGCATTAGGAACTTGGGAGAGAGGCTATAGCAGGGAGGGAAAAATGAGTGTGCTGGAAACAAATTTCACTGACCTCATCGCTTTCCACTAAGCTGACTGGGGAGAGAACCTATTATTTTACTTAGTACCCTGGAGAGAGGCAGCATGAGCAGTGGAAAGAGAAATGCTCTTTAATGTGCTTTAGGTGTCTATCTGTGTTTTTGAAAAATGATGGTATAAGGAAAGACAGAATTTTTAAAAATAACCCTGAAACTAAATATTATGCAGCTTTAGGGAACATGTTTGGCCCCAAAAGAGTTCAGAAAATGCACCTCCCTCTCTTTTTTCCAGAGGTCAGAATGTGGGTGTGAAATTTACAGATACAATCAGATTCCATCAATATACTCTTTCCATTTATCTTTTGTTTAAAAGGATGATGACTGGGTAAGGCTTGGGGTGAGTCAGAAATGGAGAAGATAGAAAGACAAAAATAAGGAAATGTAAAAATTTCTAGAGAAAGATTAAGGGGGGCATCTGGGTAGCTCAGTGGATTGAGAGCCAGGCCTAGAGATGGGAGGTCCTGGGTTCAAATCTGGCCTCAGACACTTCTCAGCTCTGTGACCCTGGGCAAGTCATTTGACCCCCATTGCCTAGCCCTTACCACTCTTCTGCCTTGGAGTCAAGACACAGTAAGGGTTAAAAAAAAGAGAGAGAAAGATTAAGGTTTCATTCACCCAAAAACCTAAGAGGGTAGAGCAGAGTGCTAGGCATAGGAGGTAGGCAGTCAAGAAGATAAGGTATGGGGAAATGGTTGTGCTTCTGCCTCTTCCTAAGATTTCCTCCCTCTCACACCTTCTTTCCATCTTTTATCTTGGTATCAATCCTTAAGGTTCCTTCTGCTGGGGAAGAATTTTTCTCTGCCAGTTTCTGGCAAAGACATCCTGATTTTACAATCTACTTATTCCCAGTAACCAGTCTTACCTTTAATCTAACCTTCAATTTCGTCATCTGTGACTTTTTTCCAGCCCAATTTATGATTTCATTTAGAGGGAGGAGACCTTCAGTGTCAAAACTCCCTCCAGTAATGAAGGTCAGCAACTCATCTGTTACTTTTCATCTTTGAGAGTTGCCTGGGACCCTAAAAAGATAAGTGACTTGTCCAGGGTCACACAACCAGTATATGATAGAGACAGGACTTTGCCCAGAGATAATGACACTTGTACTATCTACTTCCCAGGGTTATTGTAAGAAAAAAGTTTGCAAACTATAAAGTGGTATGGAAATTTGAACTTTGCTTACTGTTATTACTAAGGATTTCCTCAATTGGAGTCAACTTTGAGGAAGCCATTTTACTCTGCATTTAGTATCTAACCCCATAATTCATTCTAAATCATTATATATACTGCTCTTCTGTCCCCAGGTCCCTGTGACTAACTGAAACCAAAATTCAAGACAAGAAATGGAGAGAAATGGGAATAAACATAGTCCCTGAAATTCCCCATCAGTGGCCACTTTCTTCAGTCTGTTTCCTCTTCCATCACTAACTCTCTACCATCACTAACACTCTTTCTCTCAAGGATAAGGAGTCCTTTTAACATCAATCTATTTCCAATCCAATTCTTCTCTCTGAAAAGGACCAGATAAAATAATAATAGTTAATATCTAGGGAGTACAATACAGCTGACAAAAATACTTTCCTTACAGCAACCAAGAAAAGCAGGTATTACCAGGATTTAGAGTGACCCCCATTATATAGATGAAGAAACTAAGGCTCAAAGAAGTTAATCTGCCCACAATCACATAGCTATTACAACCTAGGGCTGGGATTTTGAACTCAAGTCCTTGAACTCATTCACTTTGAGATATAAATTACTATTAAAACTTGAGCACTTTCCACTGGGCCTTTCTGAAATCTGGAACAATCCTCAAACATTCTTTCCCTTTACATACTCTGCTTCTGTAACAGATGGGCATTCAAATGATCTCTTGGAGTTTTCATCTTTGAGAGTTGCCTGGGACACTAAAAAGCTAAGTGACTTATCCAGGGTCTCAGATACTTCCTAGCTGTGTGACCCTGGGCAAATCACTTTATCCCCATTGCCTAGCCCTTACTGCTCCTCTGGCTTGGAACCATTATACTGTATTGATTATAAGATGGAAGAAAAAAGTGTTTTTTTATGAGTTTTCAGGGAGTATGTATATTTTTAAAGAATAAAGCATTAAGAGAAAAAAACTAAATTTCTAACAGTAGAATTTCAGGGCCTGGAAATATAGTGGTTTAGAGGCAGCCACCTTCCAAGGAGGCAGAAAAGAAAATGGGCAGGGATCAAAAGAGCTGCCCATGACCTTGACTGCATAGTTCTGCTTGGCACACCCACAAAAAGCCTCAGAAACCCTTCCACTTGGCATACTGAATCAAACCCTTAAATTCAGGATTCAGGAGGGATTCCTAGGACTGGGTCATCTTGCTTGCCCTTCCTTGCAACTAAGTCAAAGAATTAGAACAAGCCAAAGGTCTGTGATATAATGGAAAGAGGATTCAACTTGGATTCAATAAAGCTAAATTCAAAATGCTGACTTGGACACTTATTAGCTGCTAGACTATAAGCAAAATCATTTAACCTCTTGAATCCTCAATTGTTTATCTGCAAAATGGAGACAATCATATCTGTGTAGTAGGAACACAAAGAATTGCCTCCTTCTGTCTCCCTCCTTTATTTGCAAATCTGTCTGCCTCCTTTTCCTCTACAAAATAGGAATAATGATAAATAGCACCTACTTCCTAGGGTTGCTCTACTGAAGGTAAAAGGAGATAATATCTGTGAAGTACTTTGCAGATCTAGAAGCTCTCTATAAATTCTAGCCATTGGCTTTTTTCCAAGGCTCAGAAAACTCCAGGAGATCATTTGAATGTCCAACTGTTAGAGAGGCAGCGTATGGAAAGGGAAAGAATGTTTGAGGATTGTTCCAGATTTCAGAAAGACCCAGTGGGCAGAGTTTACCCATTAGGAAGCACTGGGGAAGGGAAAAGATGAATGGGATTAGTTTGCCATAACTTGGACAAGAGTGTGAAACAGGGATTTTCCTTTGGTCAGGACAAGGACCAAGGTCCCCACAGCATCAGAACAACCTCTCTTAGTAAATTAAGGCTGAGTTAAGGCCCAGAAAGAATTAAATAGCCTGGAGCCAGTCTAACCCAGGATGAAGATACAGTCAGTCCCTCCCCTGTTTCTGCTGCTGGAGAACTGGTGCCATCTGCTGGAAGGAAAGAAGCTTCTCCCAGAAAGTATCTGTTGCTAAGAGCAATAAGGATGCTGGACCACAAGGGACCCCTTCTTCTGCACCTTCACTTCTGCTCTTCTCCCCTTCTCTCCTGAGATGGTTCAGGGGAAGCTAATGACAGTACACTTCCTATATTCATTCATTCATTCAAAAGGAATTAATGAAGCAGCTACTATGTGCAAGACACTGTGCCAAAACTAGGGAATAAGGGAACAAAAAAGCCCCAGATCTCAGGGCACTGCAATTCTCCCAAGAGATACAATATTGACACAGATAAGCAATAGTAACTTTAAAAGAAATTTCTGGTGGGGAGAGAGTATTAACAACTAGAGGGAGGTTTTCCTGGAGCTTCCTAATTGTTAATGCTCTCCTTATATCATCTGGCATTTATTTAACTGTGTTCATGTAGTATCCTTCTCCCAATAGAATTCAAGATCCTTGAAGGCAGGGATTTCTCTTTTGTTTTGTTTTGTCTATGTATCCCCAGTCCCTATTTTGGTGCCTCTAAATAGTATGTACTTAATAGGTACTTATATTGAATCAATGAATGAATATAGGAGTTTAATAAATGCTTGTTGATTTGAATGAATGAACAAATCGTATAGCTTCCAGTCTTCCTGATCCAACTTCTAGCAATCTGGTACCGTCTCCTGACAACAGGAGTAAATGCACTTTTAGAAGAAGAGGGGACCCATAGTGAAGGACAGGTGACAAGTCCTTGACAGCCACCCCCTGACCTTTACCACTTCTAGAGGCACACACTGGGCAGTATCTTGATTTTCACACGAATGACACAGGTCATCACAGAGCCTGCAAGAAAGGGCAATCAGGAGACAGAAGGGGATTCTCTTTATACTCTAAGGGTTTGGATGTGAGTCCTTTCTGGTTCTTTGCAATGTAAATAAAGCCCATTCTATGTTTAATGCCTTGGAGGATTCAGTGTTTATAAGGAGGATTGATTATCATACTTGGAGGGGCAGGCACACACTGATGTTCCCAGGTACCACATGGGCAGAGACAAATAATACAGAGAAATGAAAGCTCCCCAAACTGGCTAGAGCTCCTCCCTAACACAAGGGTTCTTCTACCTACTTCAATCAATCAATAATCATTTACTAAGGGTTTACTATGTGCCAGCACTGTGCTAAACACTGGGGATATAAAGAAAAAGCAATGCAATCCCTGTCCTAAATAAATAAATAAATGCAAGCGATCTTGTGCAGTTGTTGAGAGTCAAGTACTAGGTAAACTTTACAGCTCTATGGAAATGTGAGTTATTATAACTTCATTGCCTGTATTTCCCTGAGACTAGGTCTCCAAGAGCAGGGAATTACCAAATTGGGGCCACTTTCTGGGTCGTTCAGACTAAAACTCCTTGGAGACCGTGTGTGTGTGTGTGTGTGTGTGTGTGTGTGTGTGTGTGTGTGTGTGTGTGAACATTAACCTGGCTGAGATTTAAGCTGTCTGGGCCCCAGGGGGCCTGTAAAGCAATGCTGCTGCCAATGGAGCGCAAAAGGACCCTCTCTTGCTGAGCCAGTGGGAGCCACCTCAGGGTACTCTTAGCCATCAGTCACTCACTCAGCACGGGGCTGACAGCCACCTCCAGCAACAATTACAGCTCCTCCACATTTTTTGGAGGCTGCAATGTTAAATCAATCAATCAGGTGTGCCACTTTGGGGAGCTAAGGCTGCCAACCCACTTAAGGGAGGGCTAGGGAAACAATCTCTAAGTAAGCTCTTTCTCCTCATTTTAGTTGACTTCAGCCCCTGTTCTCGGAATTCATTACATCTTGGTCCTTTGAAAAGTTTCTCCTCCCTTTGAGGGGTTAGAGCTGTACTGTTGGCAAAGTAGTTATGCCCAAGAAATTCACAAATATATGGAAATACAAGATTGGGGACAGGAGATCCTGGATTCAAATCTGATCTCAGGCATTTCCTAGCTGTGTGACTCGGGGCCAGTCACTTAACTCCCATTGCCTAACCCTTACCCCTCTTCTGCCTTAGAACATAGTATTGATTCTCAGATGAAAAGTAAGAGTTTAAAAAAAACACAAATATATGGAAATACCCAAAGCTATAGAAGTGGGCAGAAATAGGAATGATATCCAAAGATTTGGAAAAAAAATTCCTAGCTTCATAGATCCAGTGATTTGGGAACAAACATTCCTAGTTTCATAGGTCAATGAGCAATCCTCTTTAGGATTTCATAACAGTAATTCTCCCTGGAACAAAGACATAAATGGCCCAAATATCCACCCAGGTGAGCCAGTGGCTTTGATCTATTCTAATAAATTCACAGAACTCACCTCATATCTCCCAAAAGACAAAAAGAGTCCCAAATAGAACCCTTTATCAGAGATGTCCTGAATTAAAGTTCTATTCAGAAACTTGAGAAAAAAACATCTCCCTCAGTTTCCCATAGATTGGCACCAGCTCCTAAACACCAATTCAGGTGGTGTTCAGGCAAGCACATCACAATAATCCACACACTAAAATGTGCCCAGAGGGGACATTTCTCTATGTAAATTTAAATGCAAGATTGAAACATCTCACAAAAACATCTACTACTTATACCCCCAAGATCTGCTCATTTTCTTCTGCTTCCCCATACTTTGTTTACACAAAGAAATTCAAAGGAGAAAGGTTGCAAACTTAGGAAGTGTCTGAGGCCAAATTTGAACCCAATTCCTCCAGACTTCAGGCATGGAGCTCTATCCACTGTGCTACCTAGCTGCCCCAACAGAGTAGGCATTTAATAAATGCTAGTTGAATGACTAACTGAGTGACTGAAATGTCACATTCTGAAGTCCAGATTCCATATTTAATTTGTTAACACACACGACATCAAAAGCATCACTTTGAACTGTAGACATAAATATCATTTAAATGGCTGTCACTTAACATGGTAAAGAGGGATCAGTTGTGCCCTGAAAACAGAAGACAGCAAAGAATGTCATCCTGTCGGTTCCTAAGAAATAATGAGCCCTATTAATAGCTGTTCAGATGAATAAAAAATCACTTCTCTGTCGAGGATGTCAGGTTTAGGTTCAAATAAATCAGCAGACCAGGAAAGGGGAAGGGTACTCGATGTTAAGAGATGGGAGAAGGGAAAATAATTGTAAAAAGAATCCAGAAGAGCATTAAGCTCAGCCCCCTCTCAAAGGGGATTGACTCCTTCCTTCCATGCCACATTGATGAGAAGTGTTTCAGAGCTCAAAGAAATAGCAAAACAATGTGCAGTCTAAAGCCAGCCCTCCTCTATGACACCTTCACCTCCTAATCTAACCAAAGAAGACTGGCCCTGGAGTCAGGAAGACTTGAATTCAAAACTAACCTCAGACATTTACTAGCTATGTTACCCTAGACAAATCATTTAATCTCTGCCCATCTCAGTTTCCTCAGCACCTACTTCTCAGGGTTGGTTGTTGTGAGGATCAAATGAGCTAATATTTTGTAAAGTAAATATTTGTAGAGTGCCTAGCACATGGGAGTTTAATAAATGCTTGTTGCCTCCCTCCACCTCCCTTTCTGACTACACAAGAGAGGACAGAGACAAATAGGAATCTTATCCAAGAATTTTTCTTCTAAAGAACACTAAGATTCTGACCTTTAAGACCTAACTGAATGGACAGCTCACACAGGAAATAACATGAACACAAATGGATGAGAGGGAAGATAGTGGACTACAATGGAGAAAGTATTTATATTCTGAAAATGTGGGTTCAAAACTTGTCTCAGTTTTATGCCTTTAGGTAAGTCCCTCTACTTCTCTGGATTCTATTTTCCTCAGCTACAAAATAGGTTAGATTAGATGATCTCTAAGATCCCTGGGATTTCGAGACAACAGCATGACCTGACACCATCAGAATTGTCCTCTCCTACCTTGCTTTACACTACCTCCTCCCCATCTCTTTCTCTCCCCAATCTATCTACTTGACATGCCACAAGGGATAAGATAGGGAACATCAAGCCCATTCTTTTCAAAGAGATGGAGGACCATCAGGCCTTAGCATCTGCCTCACCAGAACCTGTTGTAGTCTTCCAAGCCTTACTATTTCTCTTGTCTCTATGCCCTCTAGCACTATCATCTGACCTGCAGATATCACCTAAAGACCCCTGGGCCTTGCTATTTCCCCCTTAGGACTTCTAGGTCTTTCCATTCACCTTTCCTTTGAAGTTTCTTTCATGTTTTTGTCTTCTCAAGAAGAACTTTTTAAATTTGTATCCTCTGCAGTTTGCATATTGCTATCACACAGTAAGAACTTAAATGCTTTTTCATTCGTTCTAGGTCTAGAGCTCTGTCCAATACTTTATGGAACAGAAATACTTGGTTTGCACAACACTGTAAGCACTCCACTAGGGACACTCCTCTCTATGTATTACAATACCTTTCCCTTAAATACATAGATAAACAGTCAGTCAGATGGTCAAGATGGAGCCTTAGTCACAGTTACCTTTTATAAGCTGCTGGCTTGGGTCAGAGAAGTTGCCACCATCGCTCAATCTGGGCTCTTTGAGGCTTTGATTCTTTTCCATTTCTCCTTCCTTTGTTGTCCCTGCTTTCCTCTTGGCTCAAGGTTTTGACACCCAGCTTTTCTGTGTCTGTAGCATGAGACCTTGAGCTCTCACTGAAGTCATATGGCCTTGACAGTCATCCTGGCCATCATTCTGTGAGGCTCAAGGTTGTGGGGTCTCTTTTCCCCATCAAATACTCTTGAGGCTGCAGTAAGGGTAATAGAGGCAACAGCTTAGCAACAATCCCAGTTCTTTCTCAGGCCAACATGCCTAAATGAACTGTGCTCTTCCCATCCCTAGTGACCTCTCAGTGAACCATTTCACATCTCCCCTGTCCTCCTGGATTCTCCATGCCCTTGTCTTGTAATGCCTTATCAAAGCCCAATCTTAGATTCCTCCTTCCATATGCTTCATTTCCTTCCATTAATGTGGTGCTGAATAGAGCTGAATGAACCCATGAAACTGCTCATTGAAGTTATTACAAATTTATTTTCTCTCTACTAGGCCTTCACTGAAGCAAGGCAATCCTTTCACTCTTCCCTAAATGATTTGCTATCTCACTTGCCTCAGCAGTTGTTCCAAAACTCTGTCCAGCCTCCCAAGGCACTCCCTCCTCCACCCTCTCAGCTGAAGACCTTGGGTCTCTATCACCTTCTCTTCCTCAATAGATACTCTGATTTCCTTAGATTTTCATGACACTGTTCTCTCCCAATTCTCCTCCTTTCTATCAGACTTCTTCTCAGTCTTATTTGATAGATCTTCATCCAAGTCATGCCTATTAAAGATGGGCCCTCAAAGCTCTGTCATGGCCCTCTTCTCTTCTCTCACTATACTTTCTTGCTCAGTGATCTCATTAGCTCCACAGGGTCAATTATCATCTCTTTATAGATAATTCCCAGATTTATATATTCAGCCCTAATATCTCTCCTGAGTTCTAGTCTTGCATCCAACTGCCTACCTTCTGTAAAGCTTTCTATATCTCCATATGTATCTGATATTCTTACATAGTTATTAGAATGTTGTTTTCCCCATTAGAATATGAGCCCCTCAAGGGGAGGGATCATGTTTTGTCCTTCCTTGTATCCATAGCACTTGTCACAGTGCCTAGCACCTAGTAAGTACTCAATATATGCTGATTGTCCCATCGGCACCTGAAGCACATGTCCAAAATAGAACTCATTACCTTTCTTCTAAAACTACCCCCTCTTCCAAATTTTCCTATTATTGTGCTGGGTGCCATCATCCCTTCAGTCAACCAGACCCAGTGGGTTCTGTGCCAGAGATCTCAGACAGCTTGCAGTAGTGCCTGATGCCTAAGGCTCTCCCCCAGGGATAGGCACTGCACAAAAGAACACAAACAAATGAGGGAAAGCCAACCAGGTAACCAGACTTTCCAGAATTATTCTGCTCTGCCACAAAGAGCTCTCTCCTGACCCTGTCAATCTGCCTCCTTCCAAAACTCAGAGCTCAATCACCACAGTATAATGGATTAGCCTAATACCAGCCCAGAGGTTCAGGGTCTCTCATCTCTTCAATGCTGCCTGCAATCAGTCTCCTAGTGGGAGGGATGCTAAAGCCTACTTTTGTGGTGAAGAGCATCTCTGCCTTTGGCTGTGCTAAATCCTTGGAGGACAGGCCCACAGTCTGTCACCAGGCCAGTACTTGAAACCTTTCCAGTCTGGCAAGACCTGCCAGAGCTTCTGCTCTGCTGGCAGAGTCTTGAAGATCTCAGCCCTACCTCTATGAATTGATACAACATCAGAGAAAGGTTTTAGAGGATTTTTGAAAGTTTACTTTTAAAGCACAGTAATAGAGAGTAGCTCTAACTGACATGTGAATTGTGCTTTAACTTTTGCAAAGTGCCTTACAGATATGACCCACTTGAACTTCACAACCACCTTATGAAATAGGGAAGTTGAGATATTGTTTTCTCCATTTTGAAGATGAGGAAACTGAGGCTTAGGAGGACAAACACCTTGGCTGTGGTCACAATGTTAGAGTATTTGAACCCAGATCTTCTTAATTCTGAGGTCCTACATTACATCTAACTAGTCACAATGCCTCAAACTAATAAAATGTAGAAACTGAGCATATATAATTGTGAATGTTTATTTCTTTTTATTGTTTTTTATTTAAAGTTAAGTATATAATAAATAAGAACTGCATTCTTTACCCCTGTTCCCACAAATCCTCATCATACTATGCATCACTATTCATTCAGTGACTCTATCACCCCAATACTGCTTTTTGTACATACACACACACACAAATAAAGATACACAAAAGGATTCAGCTTCTGAAATTTCATGTCATCCTGTGTCTTTAAGCCCTGGAGGCTTGGCGAGCAGTCCTTGCTTGAAGCAGAAATAGAAGACTGGGCAAAATAACAGGAGGCTGCTCCAAGCACCCTTCAGGGTAAAGAGCAGCTTCTTATGATAGATTGGGGACTCTGGACTCCAAGGGACACCAAGGGCATGAACAGAGGCAATGAAGCTGTATTGGGCCATAGGCTTGCATTCAAAGCCAGTGGCTTCCAAGTGCTTAACTTTTCCCATTACTCAAGGGAAACATAGATCTCAGTTTCTTGGCATAGTTTTTCTCTTCCCAGATGCAGACCTGAGCTGGGATTAATTCTTCTACAGATGGATTCTGTCTACACAGTCCTTAGAACAGAGCCTCCTGACAAGAAGGAGTTAGCCTAACTTGTTTTGTCCATTTTAAAACTTGCAATTAGATTGGGGGAAGAACAGAAAGAATTTAAGCTCCATCTTCTCTCTTTTCTGCAAGTATTCAAGCCTCAAGTGTATCTCTCTTTTTTAATTCAATTTCATTTTATTTTCAGTTCCAAATTCTCTCCCTCTCAGGTTCACTGGCAAGACAAGAAAAACAAAACTCATTACAAATATGAATAGTTAAACAAAGCAAATCCCTGAATTAATCATGTTCAAAAGCAGAGAGAGAGAGAGAGAAATATGCTTCAATCTGCACTCGGAATCCATCAATTCTCTCTCTAGAGACAGAAAGCATATTTCATCATGAGTCTTTTGGAATTTTAGTAGATCATTACATTGATCAAATTTACTAAATCTTTATAAGTTGATTGTCTTTATTATTTTATTAATTTAACATTAATAATAATATTATTTCTGTATGAATTGTTCTACTCACTTCACTTTGCATCAATTCATATAAATCTTCCCAGATTTTTCTGAAATCATCCTCCTTATCACTCTATAGCACAAAAAAATTCCATCACATTCATATACCATTACTTGTTCAGTCATCTCCTAATTAACAAGCCTCCCCTGCATTTCTAATTCTTTGCCACCACAAAAAGAGCTGATATAAATAATTTTGTACATATTAACCTTTTTTTTCTTCCTTTGATCTCTTTGAAGGGTGGACCTAGTAATGGGTAGCTGGGTCAAAAAGTATGCCCAATTTAACAGCTTTTTGAGAAAATTTCCAAATTGCTTTCCATAATGGAAGGACTAGTTCACAGTTACACCAACAGTTCCATAGGCATATCTCAAAGTCTAGGGACCATAATCAGGGGAAAGATATTCTGGAAAATAGAAAGAACAAGAAAAACATGCTCCAGAAAGATAGCCTACATGGAGTGAAATAGCATGGTACCAGAATGAGTGCCAAATTTAGATTCTGAAATCTTGGGTTGAAATTACAACTGTACTCCCATTGAGGTCTTAGAAAAGGGCAGCTAGGTCACACAGAGAATAGAGCTATTATTGGCTTAGAGCCAGGAAGATCTGAGTTCAAATCCCTCCTCATATTTGTTAGCTGTGATATTATGAGAAAACTCTCAGTCTCGGTTTCAGTTTCCTCTTCTCGAGATCCTCCTCGAGGATAATAATAGCCTTACCTCACAGGATTTTTGTGAGAATCAAATGAAATAATATGCAGAAAGCACTTTGCAAACTGTGAGGTACTATATAAATACTAGCTATATTTGAATTCTCTGAACTTCAATTTCCTTCCTTAAGAAAAAAATGAAGGGGTGTTAAACTAGATTGTAGGTATTCAATTCAAGGTCCCACCTCTGTACCAAAAAGTCCCAAATGGTACCTGAATCAGATAAAAATATGATTAAGAGGTAGCAGCTTGGTGGTTGAGTGGATAGAGAGCCAGACCCAGAGATGAGAAGTCCTGGGTTCAAATGTGGCCTTAGAGACTTCCTAGCTGAGTGACCCTAGGCAAGTAACAACCCCCCATTGCCTAGCCCTTACCACTCTTCTGCCTTAGAACCAATACAAAGTACTGATTCTAAGACTGAAGGTAAGGGTTTTATACATATTCATATACATAACATATTTTTTATATTTATATACTTACATATAACTGAACTGTTTACTAAAATATAAAAACAATACAACATAGATAATGCTAATTTGTTGTTTTCTAAGTCAATAAGTGGCCCCCAGGGATCCATTTCTAATTGAGTTTGACACCACTAGTCTGGACAATCTCTAATTTTCAGCTCTTACAACTCTGTTCTCTGAGAAACAAAAACTTAACCCTGTACTTATGAAGGGTTAGTCTGTGCAGTCTTAACTTTTCCTACTCAATTAACCAATCCTTATGCCATAAAAGAAGAGAATTTCATAGAAAAATTGATTTACAACTGAAAGGGACCTTGAAGTTCACCTTTTCAACCTCCTAATTTCCAACTAAGAATACAGAACTGAGAAAGGGGAAAGAATACATGTAGGGTCACCCAGCTTATAGTAAGTAGGAGAGCAGTGATTCAAAACCAGGTCCTCGGTCTCCAAATCCATTGTTCTTTTCACTCTGCCAAGTTTAAGAAGAAATGACAAAGAGAAGTCATATCTCTGTTAGGTAATCTCCCAGGTGATGCTTCCATGGGCACCAGAGGTGATATCTTACATCAGAGATGATAAACTATCATTATCTGGCTCTCCCTGATCTATCTCCTCCCCCCCAAATATAAGCCTTACCTCTGAATAGGGCATCTGGTATTATATAGCTGCTTATTATTATTAATAATACTCATTATTGTTTTATTATATATTGTTAATTAATACACAATTAATTAATAGAGTGACTATAATGGGACTATTAGAGGACTCTGGATATGTAGTTAAGAAAATCTAATTTAGAATTGGTCTGCCATTTTTATCTGTGTAACCTGAGTAACATCAGACAAGGCACTTTACATTTAAAGGCCTTAGTTTTCTCCTCTGCAAAATGAAAGGATTCCACTAGGAGATATCTCAAGTCCCTTCCAGATGTAAATCTATTATCCTATGAATGCTACTTCTTCATGAAACAATGGACCTGTTAATTAAGTAGTAAAACATGAAATAAGACAATTCAGCCTTGTATAAGACTATTTTCTTTCCTCAGAAGACATAGAAGTAAGAACTAAAAGGGACCCTAAAGGTCATCTAGTCCAACTCCCTTCATTTTACACAAGAGGAAACTGAAATTCAGGAATGTTAAATGATTTTCCCAGGGCCATTCAAGTAGCAGTTAGAATCTAAGGTCCTTCAGGCAAAACTTTAAATCCACAAGTTTGTCTAGAAAGGAGAACTGTGAACAAAACCATCATTTTGTCAACATTGCTTTTTTCCAATTCAATAATGGTAAGCTTTTCTCAAATTCCTTTTATTTTGCATTTTTATAGTTTCATCCATTCACAACTAATATGTTTCTTGTATTTCCTAAATCTGTTTTATTCTACAACTTTATAAATGTCAGTTATGTTGTTTTCTTTTTTAAGTAAAAATAGACCAGATTAATTACTCATTTTTCTATTTCAATGTTAAAGTATAAGTTGGAATGTTAAAGCAACTTACAAATAAAATTTTTAAAAATTTAAAGGGGTTTTCCCTTTGCTTTTAAAGTTGTAATTTATCTAAATGCCTTTTTCCCCCATAGCTTGATACTTTAGGGGCCTTTTTTAGACAATACTAGCTGTAAGGATAGATCTTTACAGTCTTGGTGTCTAGGGAGCCCCAAAGTGTCTTAATGTACCCCTAGATGGTTGTTTGTTTCTTTTTCCCCTTCCAAAAGCTCTTGTGGGAACCAATGTTTCACATACCTCACCTCCTCTCATATTCCATAATTAATGATTCTTTGTGGAAATATATCACAACTCAAACCACTTTTTTCCAATCCTTCACTAATAGCTACCCTCCTTTCTCATACAAATTTCCCCTTAGACTTTCTTCCAACCCCTGGTTTGATTCTCCACATAAATTTCTATTTTCCATTCCAGCTGTGCTTCTGAATCTCCCAGGCTTTACCATCATGATTCAGTTGCCTACTCATCCTGGAACATCCTTCTACCCTGTGGGATCCTTAGTCCCATTGGTGAGATCCTTCTGAGACCTCCATTTGGGAACAGGTCTAGTTGGCCATGATTCTTTCCTTACCCAACAATGCTTGCTTCTTATTCCCTGGATTTTGCTATCATTCCTGAAGCAGGTTTTTTTTCACCTTCCACCCCTCACTTTTCAGCATCTTTTTTTAAGTTATCTCCTATCATTTGTAAAGATAATTTTAGCATTGTGACTTTAAATCTAAGTTTAATTTGGTCACCAGGGAAAATCCCAAATAATAAAATACCCAAGTCAGCTGGAAATTTTATGGTGATTTAAGTGATATAGTGGAGGAGATTAAGAAGAAGGAAGAACGAAAGGGCTAGTACCAGGTGGGAAGAATAGGAGATCTAGAAAGTAAGGTTTTGGGTATGAAGGAGGAAGGAATTAACCTGACCTCCAAAAGGGCTCAGCCAAGATGCCTGAACCTGAATCAGCTCAAGGGCAAACTCACCACCAAACCCAGACAAATAACTGCCACCACTCCAAGATGTTGGAACACCTAGCACACTGCCAGCCAGAGTCACCTCTCCAGGGAAAGAGGGCGAAGAGAGCCAGTGACATGCCTTATATAGACGGTTTTACACCACTTTCCTACATCTCATCTGTACCAATCATAGCTTAGCTTGACTTAGGACAACCCAGGAGTCTGTCCACTTTTTCTGCACATGTCTGTTGAAGGCCATTTTTCTCAGATACTTAATCCTTGTGTTTGGTGCAGACCTTCCTAATCTTGCTAAGGAGGGTGGAGAAATGTAGAGTTCCCAAGACTTGATTCTGTTAGTCCAAGTATCTCTATTGTTATTGATCAGGAAATAGCTAAATCAGATCTTCTAAAGTACGGTCTGATTAGGGTGGAATAGTTTTAAAATTCACACATTAGAACAAAAGGTCCTTGAGGGCATAACTGGTTTTTTTGCTTGTATTTGTTTCCCTAGTGTTTAATATAGTACCTGATACATACTAAACGATCAATAAATATTTATTGTAGGGTCACAAAACTATGCATATTCTTTGACCCAGCAATGCCACTACTGGGTCTACATTTCAAACAAATCAGAGATAAGGGAAAAGAACTTACCTGTTCCAAAATATTTTAGCAGCTCTTTTTATAGTGGCAGAGAAGTGGAAACTAAGGGGTCATCCATAACTTGAGGAATGGATGAACAAATTGTTGTATTTGATTGTAATGGAATACTATTGGTCCATAAGGAATGATGAACAAGATGAGTTCAGAAAAACCTGGAAAGTCCTATATGAACTGATGCAAAGTGAAGTGAGCAAAACCAAGAAAGCAATGTATACCATAAAAGAAATGTTATACGATGATCAACTGTGAAGGACTAAACTATTATCAGCAAAGCAAGTCTCCAAGAAACCTACAAAGGACTCATGATGAAAAAGTTGCAATCTGAGTGCAGATCAAAGCATACCATTTTCCACCAAATCTATCCACTATGTCTTCAAGAGATTTATATTGTTTGTGTGATATGTTTCTTCTATCATGACATGAGCAAATGGAAATACGTTTTACATGAAAGTATGGGTATAATCTATATCAGACTATTCATCACCTAGTGAGGGGGAAGGGAGAGGGAAGAAGAAAATCTGATTTTTAAACTGTCAAAAAAAATTGTCAAAAAATATTTCTACATGTAATTGAAAAAAAATTTCCATATATTGAGGAAAAAAATGTTTGTTGCTTTCCTAAATTCTGTCTCCAGCATATCTGTTTGCTGTGCAAGAAACCTGTGTGTTGGACCATGATCTCTCCATCCATTATAGAAGAACCAAATCTATGATGGGGAAGAAATGCACCTGAGACCAATGGCTGACAAGTTGTAATTCTGTGATTCCTAGGTCTTAATATCCTACTTCTAGTAACTCCCTCCTCCATCCACTATTTCCGATGTATCTGCTAAAGATTCCACTTTGACCATGTCATTCCACTACTGTTAACCATCAGTGGTTCCTTGATGAAAAAATGTATAACTTCCTGATCTTGGCAGTCAAGATTTTCCAAAACCTGGCTTCATCCTGTCAACATGAATCTAGAAGTCCCCAAACTTGTAGCCTAGAAAGATTTAGTGATTCTCCAGTTTTATTTAGCCCAGAGGTGAAAGCCTCAGGTTTTGAGCATGTTCTGGTGAGAATCCACAATCCACTTCAGATGGGGGCTAAGCCCAAACTGAAGTCAAGTGACTCTTTGGTGCAGTAGATAGGGCATCAGTCTCGCAAACAGGAGGTCCTGAGTTCAATCCTCCAAAGGAGGGTGTGATATACTAGGAGAGGCTTCTGCAGACTAGAAGAGTCACTTGACTTTGGCTTGGGCTTAACCCCCATCTGAAGCAGATTGTGAATTCTCACAAGAACAGGCTCAAACTCTGAGGCTTTCACTTCTGAGCTAAAATAAAACTGGGGAATCACTAAATTACATTGGAGTAAAAATGGGTTATTTCTTAGCCCTTCTTTCTATCCTGCCAAAGGTAGCTAGATAGTACAGTGGATAGAATCAGGAAGAGCCAAGTTCAAACTCATTCATAGGCATTTAATAATTGTGTGATCCTGTGCATGTCATTTGACTTCTATCTGCCTCAGTTTCTCAAGTGTAAAATATGGATAATAATAGAACTCACTTCCCAGGGTTGTTGGGAAGATCAAGTTGAGCAGCAAATGTATGTATCAATTTATAAAGCATAAGCAACTAGAACTCGCTGCCTCTGACAGAAGCAGCTGGCGAACCCACATTAACCATGCCACCACCACCTTTGAAGATGAGCGACGTCGATGTCTTGCCGCTGCGTGTGAACGCCGACCCCAGGCTGCAACCACACCTCCCGTAACAGCTGGCGTCCCATGCCCCATGTGCCACAAACTCTGCACCTCAGCCTTTGGACTCCAAAGCCACATGAGGGTACATCAATAAATGATAATGTACAAAGACAATCGTTATTCTTGGTCACCGAGAGACTACCACTACTAAACACAGTACCTCACTTACAGTAGGTTCCTAATAAATAGATGCTTGTTTCCATCTTGTATTCTCACAGCTCTGTACTTCTATAATATCATTCCCCATAGAGGCCTGTTCTTATCTCTTTCTACTGCAGTGTTTCTCCCCTTTCTTTTTCTTCAAAGTCTAATTGAGATAGTAGTTCATTCATTAAGTTGCCCTTACTCACCCCCAGATGGACATGATCTCTTTTTTCCCCATATTTCCCATAGTACTTTTTCTGAATTTCTGATTTTTCTGAGTCACTCTCCCTTTTAATTTTCCTTACAGTTCCTAGAATCTTGGAGATAGAATGAACCTTAAGATAATCTAGTCTACCTCTTCTTTTATTTTACAGATGAAGAAAATGAGTTGGGGGGAGGGGAAACACTTTACCAAGGTCACTATTCACATATCCTCCTCCCCATCAGAATGTAAGTTCCTTAGGAGCAGAGACTGAGTCATCTCTCTCTCTTTTTTTACTTTATTTTTTCTTTTGTTGTTTATTTGCTACATTAAAGTTCAAAGATATCTCCCTCCTTTCTTCTCGCATTTTTATACCTGTTGTGCCTCGTATGCTAGGCAGAAAATTCTTGTTCATGGATTTAGACTCAGAAGGGACCGTCAAGCTCATATGGTTCAAAGTTCTTATTTTACAAAAGTGGAAATTGAGGCTCAGAAAGGGGAAATGATTTATCTAAAGTCGATATTTGTGAAAATAGTTTTCCCCTCACCGGATTATAAACTAGAGAGCTGGGTATATGCAATATCCATCTTTATATCCCTGGCACCTAGCACAGGATCACACATAGTAGGTACTTAAAAAATGCATCTGGAATGTTAACTAGGTTCTTCTGGTTCTGTCAGTAATAAGACCTCTTGAACAGAGACCAAGGTAGACCTCACTGGTGCCACATTCCATGCTCTAGTAGGTCATGTCATAATAAGGCTTCAATACTTTATCTGGATCTCATAATGTAATGGCAGGCATCCTCTTATAAAATTGTACTGGCAAAAGCTTCAAGCCCAGAATATGTACTGGGGACAGCCAATAAATATAAAAATTGCAAAGTCAGGTTCATTTTAAAAACCACATGGTAATTCCCTTGTAATCCTGGGTTAATTGCATATTAATTACTATCTTGTTACAGCATCAATGAGCCATACATTTGATGTGGGAAACTGTAGGGGAGGCTCTCAGAGATAAAATGCTAAAATGAGCTCACTGTTGGCTGCAGGAAATGAGCATGCTTCATGGAAGGCAGATTTGCAATAAACTCTCCTAAGTATTTTAAAGGCTTCAGTTCTTACACAAAAGTCCTGCAGCCTTCCACTACACTCCTTCTCCAGCATCACATTGTAGCGCAGACAACACCCTCATTTCTCAAAAGATGGGCTGGAAAATGCAAGTTCTGATCTGTCCTACCTAGCTAAAAAGGTCTGAGTTGTGAGCTTCCTGATATAACCATACACAGCAACTGTCTGAGCACAAGCCTAGCTAAGTTCAGAAAGTGCAAGATCATATTCACCCCAGAAAGAAGTGAACTTTTTGGATGGAATCCAAATCAAGGGGGCAGCTAGGTAGCTCAATGAACTGAAAGTCAGGCCTAGAGATGGGAGGTCCTGGGTTCAAATATAGCCTCAGACCCTTCCCAGCTGTGTGACCCTGGGCAAGTCACTTAACCCCCATTACCTAGCCCTTACCACTCTTCTGCCTTGGAGCCAATACATAGTATTGATTCTAAGATGGAAGGTAAGGGTTTAAAAAAAAAAAAAGGAATCCCAATCAAAAGCTATTATATCACTCAAAGACCAAGTTATAGAAAGATTCGCATCTGTGTCCGTGAGGAAAGGGCTCACACCCACAAAATTACAGTGGAAAAAGAACTAATGTTCTGGAGCCAGAAGACCTGACTTCAAATCGTTTTTATCAGTGACATAGATGAAGACACAAAAACCACTTGTGTGGGTTACACACTTAAAGGATAGCCAAAAGAACCAACATCTAAAAAGATGTCCACATCTACTAAAGAAATGTGACAAATGTAGGAATAAAGGCAGGAACTAGACCTGTGATTTCACTAATAAAAGGAACTCCCAGGTGAAGAAGCTCTGTCTACTAATTCAGTTCAGCAACTTCATTGCACCTTAGAGTCTAAGAAAGTTGTCAAAAGCAGAGTGCCAAAAATCAAATAAGGTAAAAATGTGAAAATTTTTAAAAATGAACATAGGAATTCCTGGAAAGGAAATTCCCTCTACCAATACATATAGATCTCTGCTCTTCAACTTTTCACATTGGGCCGGCAACACTCAGAGTTTACATGACTTGCTCAACATCATACAGCCAGTAGTGTAAAGAAGAGTCTAGAATCCCAATGTTATTAACTCCAAGGCCCCTCTCTACTATGCAACATAACCAATAGGGTTTATTTTCTAAAAATTAACAAAACTAAGATTAACATCTCACTTAAGCAACCTCTAACTTTTGTGTTGTGGCATTTTAGTTGGATTCAAATCTTTGTGACCCTACTTTGGGTTTTTTGTGGCACAAATACTGGAGTGGTTTGCCATTGTGTGAATTCAATATAAATTGTATCCCGCTTTTTTTTTAACTCCTTCTTGGTCTCAGGTCTCAGTTCCACCCTTTGATGGGCATTCCTGCATACTATGGGAGGATGCCAGAGGCCTCGAGGCTCCCTCATGTTCCAGAAGATGTTTGCCTCTTGTCCCTCATGACTCCTAGCATCCAGAAGACGGGCCTCTGACTGTGAGGTCAAGTCTGTCCCACCAGAGAGACCCAGAAGAAGTGACTTCAAGAGAGTCATAAATTAGGGTTTGAGGAAGCAGCAAGGCTCTTGGGGCTTGGCTCATGGCTCTTGTTCTAGGAACTTGCCAGGTGGAAGCAGCTGCTGCCATTTGGACTTTCCCTGGCCGGACCTCTGTAAAAAATTGACTCGAATACAGGACTACAATCCCCACGAGCCTTTGCTCCACTTCCCCAGAATGCCTTATAATGTAAAAAATAGACTCGAATACAGGACTACAAAATTGTAGTCCTGTATTCGAGTCTATTTTTTACACCTCTCTTGCCCAGCAAACAGAGACCAGAAGTGAGCAGCAAACTCAGATTAGCTAGGCAAGGCAAAGTGTCTATGTGTCTTTCTCTCCAACTCCAACTTTTTTACTATCTAATAAATAATTTACTATCTAAGAAATACTATCTATTTTTTTACTATCTAATTTTTACTAATAAATAATTTTTACTATCTAATAAATAATTCTAAATGAATATACAGGCTCCTGAGAATTTTACTCCTAACACCATTTTCTTCTCCATCTCATTTTCTAGAAGAGAAACCAAGGCAAACAGAGTAAGGGACTTGCCTGGGGTTACATAGCTAGTAAATGTCTGAGGCCAGATTCAAATTCATGAAGATGAGTCTTCCTAATTCCAAGTTCAGTGCTCTATCCATTGTGCCACCTCACTGCCTGTAACTCTAACTACACAATTTAATGTTCAATTTAATATTCAAATAAAGTTCTATAAAGTTATGTGAATATGGATCCTTTCTATTTATCCATCCAAGTAGATGGACCTGAGACCCTATCCCAAATGCCTCCAAGTGACTCATGAACTTCAATAGTTCTGGGGTGTAGAGTCTGATTACATCATTTGCTTGTAGCCCTGGCACATAGAAGATATCTGAATTGGGATTCCCCTTAGAGACAGCTAATTCAGCTTTCTTATTTCCTCTATGAGAAACCTAAAGCACAGAAAGGAAAATGTATTTGCCCAATTATCCATTGCAGGGACTAGAATTCCATTCTCTTAATGGTCTCCACTTGACATCATTAACTTACCTGAAATGTTGATGAAATTGGGCAGCAACAGAAGTCAAGAAAACATGAAACATAGTTTCATAATCAAACAAAATTAATGAATGAACAAAAAAGTATTTGTTGAGTACTTATGTGACAAGCACTAGAAATGCAAATAGAAAGGCTGCACAGTACCTGCTCTCAAGAAGCTTATGTTCTAAGGGTGGGGAGGAAGAAAACAACCAATAGAGGAGCTTTCAGGTGCAAGTCAAATGGAAATTACCAATGGTATTAAAATTCAGCAGCAAATTGGATAGTAATGCATCTTCTTCAGTATTGTTTCCATTGATAAAACTATAACTATTTCTGATGTTGCACTAGTTGACAGAACTAAGGACTTGGGGATGGAGAACTTTCTTTTCTGGGTCTTCAGTGGCTCTGTGGCTACTATGAGAAGACAGAGATTCCAGAACCTCCAAGTCTCATCTCTACAAGGTCATTCCCATGTTCAATGGTTTTAAGACTGAGTTGGAATCAGGGATGACGGTCTAGCAATTGGACAATGGTTGATGGGGGGCATGAGGGAGAGCTGACAAGCCCTTTCTTCACAAGGGTTGCTTTCCCTAATGATGACTACAAGGGATTGGTGGGAAGTAGAGTGAGTGGGCAGCATAGTTGTTGTTCAGTCATTTTCAGTCATCTCCAACTCTTTGTGACCTCATTTGGGATTTTCTTGGCAAAGATTCTGGATGAGTTTGCCATTTCCTCCTGCTCTTTGGCAGATGAGGAAACTGAGGCAGAGTCAAATGACTTGCCTAGGATTTCACAGCTAGTAAGTGTCTAAAGCCAGATTTTAACTCATGCAGATGAGTCTTCCTGACTCCAGACCTGGCATTCTATTTACTGAGCCACCTTGGCATAAGGGGTCTTATTATTCCTGGCACTCTTGGGCTCATTCGCCCTATATAGTACTGGGGTTAGCAACTGGCATTGATAGTGACTAGGAGAATAAATGAGGAAATACATCTCTTTTCCTTTTTTGTAGAGGCATGAAACTATGAGTATAGAATATTACATTTACTTTCAAACTCCACTGACATATTGTTTAGTTTAGCTCAACTGCTTTTTTTCTTTCTTTTTAAATTTTTGTTATAAGCTTACAGAGTAGGGAGATAGGAATTCATATTTCAAAATTATGACAATGTAAAAAGAAAAGATAATAATAATTATCACAGAATCATAAAATTAGAGCTGGAAAGGACCTTAAAAGCCTTCAAGCCAGGGACATTGAGGTAGTTCAGTGGATAGAGCACTAGGCCTGGAATCAGGAGGACCTGAGTTCAAATTTGACCTAAGATACTTCCTAGCTGTGTGACCCTGAGCAAGTCACTTAATACCAACTGCCTAGCCCTTACCACTCTTCTACCTTAGAAATTATATTTAGCATCACTTCTAAAATAGGAGGTAAGGATTTTTTTAAAGCCATTAAGTCAATCCCTTGCTTTATTGAGAAGGAAACTAATTTTAGTTTTAAATGTCTTACCCCAGATCACATGGTTATTATGTGTCTGAAGCAGGATTCAAATGCACATTTTTCTGATTCAGTGTCTAGCACTACATCCACTGCACCACCCAGCTGCCTCAATAACTAGTATTTATTTAGTGCTTTAAGGTTTATAAAGAGCTTTCTAGATCTCACTTAAAACTCACAACAACCTTGAGTAATAGGTGCTATTGCTATCCAATTTTACAGTCAAGGAAACTGAGGCTGATAGAGGCTAAATAATTTACTCTGGATCATAGATATCAACTTTAACAAAATAATAATCAAACTGCCCCATTTGCATCCATATCTCCTCTGATATTTTTCTTCTATGCATTTTTCCCCCAATGGAAATGTCATTATTTTTTATATAGTTACAATGTATACATGATACTATGACTGTGTAGATGGAAATTTGTTCCTAAACTATCTCACCCAGTATCCCATTTGCGTCCTTACATTACGTGTGTACGCTACGTGTGAACTCACTGAAGATAAAGTTTTGGTCTGACCCTGTCTCTCTCTCTCTCTCTCTCTCTCTCTCTCTCTCTCTCTCTCTCTCTCTCTCTCTCTCTCTCTCTCTCTCTCTCTCTCTTTATCTCTCTCTCTCTCTCTCTATCTCTATCTCTCTATCTCTCTCTCTCTATCTCTATCTCTCTCTCTCTCTATCTCTATCTCTCTCTCTCTCTCTCTCTCTCTCTCTTTTTCTCTCATCTTCCCAGAATACAGCTGAGGAGGCTAGGGGGGAGAGCCAGGCAGGAAAATTTACTCACATGGTCATACTTAAGCTTTGTACTTCTATTTTTTCTTTCTTCTACTTCAAGTAATTTCTAATAAATCTTATAAAGTACAATACTTAGAGTTATTGATATTAATTTAAATTTTATATGACCCTGCTTTCTCTACATCACTTCCTGTGTTTCTTTGTATTCTTCATATTTGTTATTTCTCATACACAATAATGGTCCATTACACCAATAACGCACAATTCATTCAGCCAATCCCCAATCATTGGTGTCCAGCTGTTTTCTTCCATACCAGGGGATTAGAGCCTTTGGAGATGATGGGCATCTGGTTGCCAACATGTTCTGCAGTGCCAATTGCACTGGCAGTATCTTTCCTCTGTTATTTCCTGGCTCCTTGGGACTGGCTCCTTTCTGAACCTTTAAAATTATTCTTTCCTATTTACCATAGTAAAATGTAATTTCTGAAAATAAGCAAAGTAAGCCCAGCTGAATTTCTTGGTGGAGGAATTATGTATAACAAGACAGTTGGCAAGGTTATATCACTCTGTGAAAGCTGTAATTTCCCCCCCGCAATTGATTTCCTAAAGATAACTCACTGTTTGCGTGCAGTGAAAGCTAATTTAGCAAGAAAGATGAGTCTCTTCAGTATACCTTGATTGGCAATTGTGATAAATTCCTATAATTACTATTGACTCACAGGAGGGTTTTCATTTGTTAAGATGTTGCTGAAATGACAGCCCAGTGATGAATTTTAAAAAAGGTAAAAGGAACAGTACATGCCACTCCCATCTTACCAAAAGATATTTGGGAATTTGGCATGGTTACAGATAGATTTCTGAAACAGAAAAGATGGAGCCTAATCTTGAATGGGTCTTCCTTTGCTTATTAGCTAGATGACTAGCTAGAAAGCTAACCAAAATTCTCTAAAGGAGCTAAATATTCTTATTCCCTTGGGGTTTGTTCTCCTAACACTGAAATGCAGGGACTTATAGGGTAGTCTGTAACACTTTGCATAATGGAGAGGTGAGAAAACAAAAAGAGGTAAGAGGTATCATTTTCTATTTTTATGGTAATTATTAGATTAAAGGTTTTATTTTTAGAGTGATTATTAGGTTTCAGGACAGACCTATTCTATTCTACTAGTCTAGTCCAGAATCTCAAAAAAAAAAAACAAACCCAGAAGCATTAACCCATACTCAGTTTGATCTGACTCTAGAGTTATTAGAGGCAGCTGGGTTGTGCAATGGATAAAGTATCAGTCCTGGAGTCAAGAAGACTCATAAGCACACGTTCAAATCTGACCTCAGATACTAGCTGTATGATCCCGAGCAACCCATCTGACCTTGTTTGCCTCAGTTTCCACTTCTGTAAAGCCAGTTGGAGAAGGAAATGGCAAACCACTCCAGTATCTCTGCCAAGAAAACTGCAAATAGAGTTACAAAGAGTCCAGACACAACTAAAATGAATAAACAACAGTTTCTACAAATATATAAGCCTGAAGGCAGGAGGTCATGGGTTCAAATTTGGCCTCAGATACTTCCTGGTTGTATGACCCTGGGCAAGTGGCTTAAACCCCACTGTCTAGACCTTACTGCTTTTCTGCCTTGGAATCAAGACTTAGTAGTGATTCTAAGACAGAAGATAAGAGGTTTAAAAATAATTTTTATATGTGTGTGTGTATGTCTGTATATATATATACATATATATATATAATACATATATATATTTAGAGGAGGGAAGGGAGGAAGGAAGAGAGAGGAAGAGGGAGGGAGAAATGGAGGGGGAGAGGGGGGGAGACGGGGAGGGAGGGAGAGAGAGAGAGAGGGAGGGAGAGAGAGAGGAAGGGAGAGAAAGGAAGACAGAGGGAGAGAGGGAGGGAGGGGGATAGAGAGAAGGAGGAATGGAGGGAGACAGGGAAGGAAGGAAGGAAGGAGAGAGGGAGAGAGGGAGGGAGGGGGATAGAGAGAGGGAGGAATGGAGGGAAACAGGGAAGGAAGGAGAGAGAGAGAGAGAGAGAGAGAGAGAGAGAGAGAGAGAGAGAGAGAGAGAGAGAGAGAGAGAGAGAGAGAGAAAGAGAGAGAGAGAGAGAGAGAGAAACTCCTGCTCCCAGTGGTACACATATACACATATACACACAAGAAAAAGGACACATGTGTTAATCCTTTTTACCACTATCGAGGTCCCATTCTCAATTGTAGAGTGCTAAGAGATGAAGAAGCATACATTGTAGTGCTAGAAAACCAGCCCTGAGCAGAGCGGTACACTTATTTCAGAGGACCAATAGCTTATAGAAAAAGTATTGTTGTATGACCAGGAAGATAAAGGGAAGTCGAACCATTAACAAATGTCACACTCTGCCTTAAGTAGACCCCAAGGATCTTTGATTATACTAATTATAAGAAAGCTATATAAGAATTTAATAAAGGGGTTAGTCAAATATATTTGTTGTTCAGGGACAGCATCATCAGTCATTCTAGATGCTTCCATCTATGTAGCCTCTCTCCCTCTCTCTGCTGGAAAGGGTGCTAGTCTCATGAAAAGGCATTCACTAGGGAAATATAGGTGGTGTTCATTCAAAGTTATTTTGAAAGTAGCTAATTTTCTTTCTTACCTGCCTCCTCTATTCCTTCAAAAATCTGCTTTTGTGCTAGTACTATATTTTCTACAATATCTTGCATTTCAACTATTGCAATATCTTCTTAATTGGTCTCTGAGCCTCAAGTCTCTTTGGCAGCACACAGCTTTTTTTTTAATTTTTTAAATCCTCACCTTCCATCTTAGAATCAGGACTGTGTATCACTTCCAAGGCAGAAGAGTGGCAAGAGCTACAGAATGAAGGTTAAATGACTTGCCCAGGATCACATAGCTAGAAAGTAAATAAGGCCAGATTTGAGCCCAGGATATCCTCTCTTGAGACCTGGCTCTCAATCCACTGAGCCACCTCACTGCCTCCAGTAATTTTTCTTTAAGCATGAGTCTGACTAGGTCACTATCCTACTCCATAAAGCCCAATAGTTCTTTATTATGTCTATGATAAAATATTAACTCTTTTGCTTGTTATTTAAAGCTCTTGACAACCTGACTTCAGCCTTCTTTTGAGACTCCATAACACAAATATTTTGCTTCCCACTAATACCTACTATAGTCCAATCTGTCCTTTTTATTATTCTTCACACATGGTCTTTGTATTGGCTGACCATGACAAGAATGCCCTCCCTCCTCACTTCTGCATCTTAGAATCTAGAGTTTCCTTTAAAATTTATTGTAAGTAATCATTTCTACATTTGGATTCCTTTCCTAGTTACTTATGTTTTACTCTCTATGCCCAAAAAATTTGTATTTAATGTATATTATATACATATATATGTTTACATATTGTCTCCTGCAAAAGAATGTAAGTTCCTTAAGAGCAAGCATAATTTTTTGTTTGTTTACTCAGTACCCAAACAAAATATACTGTAGTTAGTAGATACTTAATAAATATGCTTCAGTTGAATACTCTGTGATTTCACTAATCGTTCCTCCACAAACGCAGATTACCACACTTCCACACTATAGAAGATCAGGTTCATGAGTTGTAATAGCTAAAGAAAAATATCCTTATCTAGTAGGCAAATTTGGGGGGACAGACTTTTCTACACTTGTCCAAGTTGATCCCAGGAGAATAAATATACAAAACAAGATCAAATATAAACTCTTATTATTTAAAGCTCTTAACAACCTGACCTTAACCTACTTTTGAGACTCCATAACACAGTATTTTCTTTCACATTAGCACCTTCTATAGTCTAGTCAATCTGGTCTTCTTACTATCCTTGGCCTATATTTGAAGATGTTTTACCTCACCAGGACCTCCATAGCTTTCGATCCATTGGCGTAGCCACCAGAACACAAGTATACTTCCATGCTAGACTTCATGGAAGACACCAAAATGGGACTGGAGTGAAGGGTTTTCCATGTTAAGAAGGAATGTCCCTGCTACATAAATAAATCTAATATAGTTGGGTTGTGTCATTTGATATTGCTTGTGATTGTCTTATTACTCTCATGATCAGTCAATTATCATCATCGGAAAGCACCAATAAGGGGGCAGCTGGGTGACTCAGTGGATTGAGAGTCAGGTCCAGAGATGGGAGGTCCTGGGTTCAAATCTGGCCTCAGACACTTCCCAGCTGTGTGACCCTGGGCAAGTCACTTAACCCCCATTGCCTAGCCCTTACCACTCTTCTACTTTAGAACCAACACCCAGTATCAATTCTAAGATGGAAGGTAAGGGTTTTCTTTATGTATTTTTTAAAAAGAAAGCACCAATAAAATGCTTAGCTGCTGATAGCACTGGGATAGACAAGTACTGGGAGATTTATGTAGAGATATTTCCTGTTTCCAAGAAGTGTACAATCTAAGTCAGCCTATGATGACATGGATGAACATGAAAACATGCATTTAGAAAAATAAAAATTGTGAATGCACAGTAAAAACATATATGCCATAAAAATATGCACTGAACACCAATCAATTCTATCCAAATCAATAAACACTTATGAAATTACTATTATGTACAAGGAACTATCTCTGATACTGGAGAAATGGAAGGAAGGAAGGAAGGAAGGAAGGAAGGAAGGAAGGAAGGAAGGAAGGAAGGAAGGAAGGAAGGAAGGAAGGAAGGAAGGAAGGAAGGAAGGAAGGAAGGAAGGAAGGAAGGAAGGGAGGGAGGGAGGAAGGAAGGAAGGAGAGGGAGGGAGGGAGGAAGGAGAGGGAGGGAGGGAGGAAGGAAGGAAGGAAGGAACTCTTGTTATTAGTGAGTTTATATTCTACTCCATGGCCTGAAAAATGTCCATAAGGAAGCAAAAATTAGTTGCTATGTTGACACAGTTATCTTTAATCTAATGTTTTCTTTGTTTAAGTGATAGCTATTGTATCCTAGGGGTGGAATGGTGCCTTGTACAAAGTCACACATAATAAATGTCTGTTGAATTTAATTAAATTGAGTTGAGTTGAATTAAAGCCTATTAGAATATTACATTGGTAAATTTTTAAAAACCTACCTTGAGAATTAAAGTATAGTAAACATATGTACAATTTATCACAGTCTGGCTCCACAAATGCTTTTTTGGATATACTACAAAGCCCCTAATATAAAAGCCTTTTTCAACTTATAACTTACTTTGACAACTTATAACAATGAGAAAAATGCACAGCTCCTTAGAGATATTCCTAGAATTAATTCTAGAACCTCAGGAGCAAATTAGTGACCATTGTGTAAGAATATCTGATCTTAAAACCTCCAAGTAATAAAATCACTGAATTTGGAATATGAAGGCCTGGATTCAAATTCTGGCTCTGCCACTTACTACCTGGATGAGCATGAAAATGTCTCTTCCCCAATCTTTGCCTTAGTTTCCTTCTCTGTAAAATGAGGGTGAGAGTTGGTGATTACTAAGATTTCTTCCAGCTTGAAACTTTATGACCATCTCGTGCTTTTTCTTGTGTCCATTGTCGTGGGAACACCTGGAACAATGCCAGATAATGACATTTGACCAGATCTAGGTCACTGAATAGTGGTATTTAAGAGATTCCAAAACTGAAACTAAAGGGAATTTAAAAGCCAACCAGTAGACATCAAGATATACTTTCTTTTGAAAGTAGACATCCAGATTTGTTTCCATCAGAGATATATTATAAAGGGGAGGTTAATTTGTAATGAGGGGAGGCTAAGTTGTAATGGAGGGGTAAGACTTTCAATATAGAGAAAGAAAGGAGAACTTTCAATATAGAGAAAGAAAGGAGAACCTCCCTTTTCAAAGTGGGATTCAGGGGAGACAGCTGATATTTAGGATTGGCTCAGAGAGAGGAGAGGGGGTTTTGAAGATTTTCCCTCTTCTGCCTTCCCTCCTTAGCTATGGCTGCTCTCCCAGATTCACTCTTGTCCCTCTTGTTCCCCCTCTACTACTTGAGACCAAAGGGTCTCTCCTTGATCTGTTCACTCACACAACACTTAGGGAAAAGTTAACTCTTTTAATGTCAACTCAATCAAGGTAATACAAAGGAATAACTAGCATGGAAAGAATGGGAAAGGGAAGTGGGGAAAAGGGGTCCCTGTCTCTATCTAAAACCATTTTTCCTCCCTCCTTGAGTTTGGAGAAAACTCAGGCCTTGACAGTCTAAGCCCCCTAAGAGAAAGTCAGGTTGACTCACCCCTGGGCAACAGGAGCTGAGGTAAAGTCTGCTCAGGTTTCTCTTCAGAAAGACCCTTCAATTGGGAAGTATTGGGGGGAAAGATTTCCAGTCACCAGCAGGAAAAGTGGGTAACCCTCAGGAGAAAGTCTTTTCCCACCTACTCTCTTCGACTTCTCAAGCCTGAGAGAAACCAACTCCTCTACCAGCCAGAGTCTTCTCCTCCTCCAGATTCCCCTCTACTGGGGTCCCTCCCCCATCAAGGTGATCAGTTTCACACACCCTTCAGCCTGGCACTTTTCTTTAGTGCCAGTCTCTGTCACAGAGACAAGAATCAAAGGAAATGTTACTTCTTTGGGTTAACATGACATTAATTATATTTTCATTTTATATTATTTTCTATACTTTATACTATTTTCCTTAAATAGAAATTTATCAGAGACTTCACTATTCCAATGGTTTTTTGCACCACATGTTGGAAATAAAATGCTCATAATGGCATTGAAGCAAAGAGACCTTTCTATTCTTAATAAAGCTCTATAAAGGCTAAAGGCTTTTGTAATGCAAATAAGAGTTTCTGCTTGAGCCAATGCAGCCAATGTAGTTGGTCATAACTGGACTAAAGGTACCAACCAACAATGTTGCCACTTACAGTCAGAAAGTGGGATAGATCTCAGAATATCTTTGAGAAAAAAAGAACCAAAAGCAAGAACTCCAGTCTGTAGGTAAGTTGCTTACCTTATTATCAGATAAATTTTTCCATCACACAGGAACTAGCTCCAATATTAAATATCTCACCCCATTCTTTATGTTCAACTAAATGACTTCTAGAAACTCTTCCAGTTCTTGTGATTTCTATAACCCATCTCATCATTTTAATTTAATTTGATGACTTAAGAGAAGCAAGATAGTAGTCACAGGACCTGAGTTGTGGCTTTGTTATTTACTCCCTATGTGACCTTGGGAATATCATTTAACCTCTTTGGGCTTCAGTTTCTTTGTCTATAAAATCAGAGGATTAGGCCTAATGGCCTCAAAGATCACATTCAACCCTCCATTTATAAAAGCCTTGAACCATATTCTTTGACATATTCATCTCAATTCTTGTCTCACTTTCTCGTTTTTTTTTTAAACCCTTACCTTCCATCTTGGAATCAATACTCTATTGGTTCCAAGGCAAAAGAGTGGTAAGGGCTAGTCAATGGGGGTTAAGTGACTTGCCCAGGGTCACACAGCTAGGAAATGTCTGAGTCCAGATTTGAACCCAGGACCTCCCATCTTTATGCCTGGCTCTCAATCCACTGAGCTACCTAGTTGCCCCTCTCATTTTCTTTTTTGATACATTTTATTGATTCCTTTTGTTTTTACATCACTGTAATTTCTAGAAAGAAAAATTCTCCTTCCCCCTTGCGCCAAAGAAAAACAAATGAGAAAAAAACATCCACTATCTAGTGACTGCATTTGAGAATTATACAACATTCTGACCCTAGTATTCCCCAATTCCTCTGTCTTAAGAGGCCAAGTATTCAGGATTGGATTGGAGCCAGCTTAAATTACAGTGTGATCTTTTACACTTCAGAATCAGGCCTTTTGGAGAAGCTAGGTCTTCAGTGGCTAGAGAGCCAGGCCTGGAGACAGGAGTTCCTGGGTTTAAATGTAGCTTCAGATACTTTCTAGCTGTGTGGCCCTGGGCAAGTCAGTTAACCCTAAATGCCTAGCCTTTACCACTCTTCTGCCTTGAAATCAATACTTAGTATCAATTCTAAGACAAAATATAAGGAGAGAAAGAGAGAGAGAGAGAGAGAGAGAGAGAGAGAGACAGACAGACAGACAGACAGACAGAGAGAAAGAAAGAGAGAAAGAGAGAAAAAGAGAGAAAGAGAGAAAGAGAGAAAGAGAGAAGAGAGAGAAAGAGAGAAAGAGAGAAAGAGAGAAAGAGAGAAAGAGAAGAAGAGAAAGAGAGAAAGAGAGAAGAAGAAAGAAAGAAAGAAAGAAAGAAAGAAAGAAAGAAAGAAAGAAAGAAAGAAAGAAAGAAAGAAAGAAAGAAAGAAAGAAAGAAAGAAAGAAAGAAAGAAAGAAAGAAAGAAAGAAAGAAAGAAAGAAAGAAGAAAGAAAGAAAGAAAGAAAGAAAGGAAAGAAGGAAAGAAGGAAAGAAGGAAAGAAGGAAAGAAAGGAAAGAAAGAAAGAAAGAAAGAAAGAAAGAAAGAAAGAAAGAAAGAAAGAAAGAAAGAAAGAAAGAAAGAAAGAAAGAAAGAAAGAAAGAAAGAGAAAGAAAGAAAGAAAGAAAGAAAGAAAGAAAGAAAGAAAGAAGGAAAGAAGGAAAGAAGGAAAGAAGGAAAGAAGGAAAGAAAGAGAAAGGAAGCAAGGACCAGATCTTGATTTGTCATTTTGTTGATTGTTTAGATTTAATAAAGGGATTGAGAAAATGTTAATAATTAACATTAAACTTTAAAATTATGTTGCATCTACTTTTTTTAAGAGTTTGATGTTAAATATTTATGATGATACCCATGGAAATATGTTTTATTTATGCACTATCTCCTCCCTGGAACCATCAGTGTTTTGTTTTATTTTTTGTTTTTTCAATTACTTAGAGTTCAATTTCCTTCTAGTAATCTTTTTATTTAAATTTTTTGTAGTCATTATATACATTGTCTACTTATGTCATTTGGCATCCATTCACACAAATCTTCCAATGTTTCCCAAAACACTTCATATTCACCATCTCTTACTGCATAATAATGCTCTTCTGCATCCATATGCTATACTTTTTTTCAACCATTCTCTGAGTGATGGCTAGTTTTTTGTTTCTAGTTATTTATTATCACAAAGGAGAGTTTTATCAATATTTTGGTATAATGAGAACTTTGTTTCTCTCTTTAATTTCCAAAGGGTATACATGTTTAATAGCAGATAAAATCATAAGGACAATCTAGTCATTTTTCTTGGATAATTCTAAATTGATATAAAAAATAGTTGAACCAATTCACAGTTCCACCAACAATGTATAGTCGGGGGGACTAACTGATGAAAGTCCCAACCTTCAAGCATTTAAAGTGTTTTTTTTTTTTTTATGCTGCATTTCCACATCTGGAGGCTGAGTAAGCCTGCATCCAGCAATGGATAATGGAGAGCCCTGCTCTCTTCTTAATAAGCATGGACAGGGATGCCATGACAATTTGACTCTTTTACTTTCCTAATGATGATCAAAAAGGATGAGAGACTGTGGGTCTCCAATGAGGAGATTTTTTTCATTTAGGAGCAGAAAAAAAAGTGTGAGGGGATTGTGGTGAACCAAAGGTCCATCTTGTGACCTTTTGAACAACTATACTTAATAGCACTCCTCTATAATTGTCCTTTGGATGTCTCTTTTCCCAAGGTAAAAGTTCCAGAGAAAACACAGAAGATGTATTGGAGGAAAAGGGAAAATAAATAATTTGTTAGGAATGTCTGACCTCAGTGAGGTTTTTTTTCATTTTTTATTTCACCCAATAAATATTTTTGACTATATATTAAGGAGTAATCCTTCTGAACATGAATTTGGGAGAGTAGAATAAGTAGAATGTCAGTGGGGCAGAAATACACATAAGCCAAATAAGTCATGGGTTTTTATTGAGATTATATCTTCACTTTTAAATTAACTAATTTGGACTGAGGCACTTAGAAGGAAGAGGCAGGTTCCATCCATACATACAGAAAGGAACTAAAAGGGACAACAGGTAATGGTCCTACTGGCACCTGCATAGAGAAAGAGGGTTGTGATAGTTTAAACTTGCTGCATTATCTGGTAACTCAGCTGCAGATTGTACCCTGGGTTGTTATTCTAGCCTCCAGAGGTTTCAATGTCAATGAATGGAAGAAGCCCTCTTTTACACATGGGAACTAAGCCATTGAAATTCTGTGTTTGTGCAATACTTCTGTTTCATAAGAAATGAAGAGGAAGTTAATTAAAAAAAAAAAGCTTAGAAAGACCTACATAAAATAATGAAGAGTGAAATGACTAGAATCAAAAAAACATTATAGGCAGCTATAGAATTTAATATTTGAAGAATAACTTGTGAATTTCCAACTCCAGGGAAAGAACCAATAAGTAGAAACATAAAGACATAATTTACATATTGGAAAAAAATAAAAATAAAATGAGAATGCTGGACTAAAAAAAAAGAATTTCTATGTTTACAGTCACTTGAAATTAAGGAAATTTCTTTTCAAATGTTTTTTTCTTTCATTGAAAAACATTTTTTCATTTTAACTTTTTTCTCTTTTTTGCTTCACATATTTTCCTGCACATCTAGGATTTGATATTGTTTTTCCCCTTGGGATTCCCTCTTCTGACCAACCCAGATTGTCCCATAGTTTGCCAAATATACTGCGCATTTTACAGCCAATGTGTTATTGCCTGTAGTATTTCCTGCTGCTAATCAGTATTGCTTGGAGTTATGTGTTTTTGATGACACTGTTGTTTAATTGCATGTGCATTGATTTCCTTGCTATTTCATGCCTTATGGAACTTTATTGCTTATATGAATGGTACACCAATTTCTTATATGTTACCTAGTTTATCATTTTGCATGATATGTCCATTGATTGTTTGAACTGGTATTATTGGTTTTTTGTGAATATAATTTTAATTAGAATCTGAATTAAATGAAGACCAAAACTTTAGAAACATGGTGTGCAGTAATACACATAGAATGGTACCAAATTTATTTAAATTCAGGAAACGACCCTAAGAATAAAAATAAAGACAGTGTGAAAGCAGTAAAGTACAATATTAATAACTTGAGAAGATGTGAATTGATCATTAACACATATGAAGAAACAAACAAGATCCCATCTGTTTTCTGTACTTTGGAAGCATGATCACAGACAACTACCAGTTGCTCATGTTTGAGGGAAGGAGATTATAGAAAGTTTGTTAAGCTGCTGCACCATAATGAAATGAATATTCCTAATACAGAAAAATATGGAAAGGTTCATGAACTGATAGAAAGTGAAGCAAGCAGAAATAGGAAAACAGTGTACACAATGACTACAATATAAATTTTACAAAACCATGTATACTGTAATTATAATAATTAACCTTAGCCCAAAGAAAGAAGAAAAATTAGGGAGTATGAGCATAGAACATCACATATTCATCAGACTTGATATTTGTGTTAGCTTTGATAATATATTTTTCCCTTTTTTATTCTTCACTACAAAGAATCCTTCTGGGGGCAGCTAGGTGGTTTACTGAATAGAAAGTCAGCCCTGGAGACAAGAAGTCCAGGGTTCAAATGTGGTTTCAGATATTTTCTAGCTATATGACCCTGGGCCAGTCACTTCACCCCAGTTGCCTCATCCTTACCCCTCTTCTGCCTTGGAACTGATACTTAGTATTGACTCTAAATGGGGAGGTAAGAGTAAAAAAAAATGCCTCTCTGGGTAGAGGGGCAGAGATACACACACATATGCATATATATGTGTATATATACAGGATAGTGAATATAAAAACAGAAGATATTCATTTGTAAGAATGTTTAAAGCCTATTGGGAAACAGAATAGTGGACATAATCATTTCACTTGGAAAAGCAAAGGATCAGGAGGCCAGAGATCACAACAGTCTGATACAAGGAAGACAATGGTTGAGAGTTCCTGAGGAGAACAAAGTATTTTCTCCTGTGATCATGATTTTGATGACCACTGGCATCCTGACTACACTTGAGAAGCGAACCTAGCACAAAGCATAGGCATTCTGCTAAACATTTTGAGATACATAAGAAAGGTAAAAGTTTGCCTTCAAGGAGTTTACAATCTAATTTGGGAAGACAAAAAAAGCTGAAAATTATGGAGGGAAGGAGGAGGATACCCAGGGGTAGGGAAGAATGATGAAGTGCTATAGCCAAGTTGAAAATTTTGAGATGATTGCCCTATATCCTCCCCTTAAATGGAGGATCTGAAAGGAGATTTCTACCTCCTATAAAAATACACAAAAGAGCCATTGCATAGGGCCAAAGATAAACCAATCCAGGACAGATTGATGCACTTCTAAGCCAATACAAAGGTCTTGAACCTAGTGTGAAGACTCAGGGTTGCAATGTTTAACATTTGTTAAGACATAGGCCTTCCTTGTGTCCACACTTACTCTGAAAATACAGACGAGTATCCCCAAACTTGGCTCCTACTTGGCTCCTATAATCTGGTCCCTTTTCTGTCTTTCATAGTGTGGCAAACTTTCTGTAGTCCTGGCTACTGACTGGGTAAATGCATCATTGCTTAGATCATTTAATTGGGCCCTGATTCAAGGACCAGTTATAGATTTATTTTTCTTTTACTTGGAATTTTTACACATAAGACTTTGATAGTCTATAGTTTCATCCAGAAATTATCTTTTTTATTTGGATTTTTCTGATGTCTTTTTAATATCTCTTGCCAATTGATTCATATACCTCATAACTCAGCCATGCATCCCTAAGTGATCCTGTGTTTTTCAATCACCCTTTTAATGGGTAAATGTAAAAATATTATTATTTTAAATTGCAAAGTTTAAATTCCTTTTAAGAAGAATTTTAGGTAAAGAAAGATGCTACCTCTCCGAATCCAGAAACTGAACTGTTTAGAGAAGACACCATGAAGAAGCCTCCAGACCACAAGCTGCACAAGAAGATCAAGAATGATCTTTGGGTGTGGTTGATTGAACATTTATTTGTATCTATACTCTCATGCCAAAGGGGACTGCCCCTTAACTGGCTTTTTGTCAATGTGTCTAGCAATTATTGGTTTTGTTCTTTTTTCCTCATCCTCAAATTATTGTAATCTTTAAGTTGATTGTGTTTTCATGATCATTTGGGGAAATTCTTCTTCCCAAATGATCACACAGAAAAATGTAAAAATGGAGATTTGAACCCCGGACTTCAATCTCCAGAAGTCCTTGCGAGTTCCTAGATTGCTCTCTACTCTCCCTGGATCTCACCTGAGATCACAGATTTTATTTAAAGGGACTCCGCCTACTGATTTCTCTCTTCCTGCTTGCACTTCCAGGGACACACATCTCTCATGATGTAGTGTAAGTGAATGGGCCATTTGGCCCTCCTAGGCACGTGCTTTCTTATTTTATATTTTCTTTAATTCTTAATCTTTAATAAAAACCTCATAAAAATATAATACTTTTAGCAGAGAAACTAATTTTAATTGCTACACTGCCAATATCCACCATCCACCTTCTCCAGTCAGAGGAAAGAAGGAGCCCCAGAGGCAGAGGATAAAGAGGGTTAGTTTTAGAGCTGATATGATTTTTCAAGAAGGTGTGTTTCTGGAGAAAAAAGATGAAATCCAAATAAACAACCAGGTAGGAAATGATGGTTCAAAGGACTTCATTTAGAAGTGACTCTAAAGGTCAAAAGGATAGAGGATGCTAGTGTGTTAGACTGACCACTGTATTATAGCCATTTCATGAAAGAGATTTGTGGAAAATATACTTAGCTTATGAAAGAGGTAAAACCTTATATAATGAGTTACAAGCACAATCTCTATTTGGACTACATGAGAGTGAGCCTTAAATTGACTTTAAAAGTTGTTGATCAATAGTAAATAAAGATTAATTAAGTAAATACCAGGCACTGAGCTAAGTGCTGGGGATGCAAATAAGAAAAAGAAAGACAGTGCCTACAGTAACTTCCAATCTACTGGGAGAAGGCAAAAAACAAAAGGGAGCTAAAAAAGAAGAGACCACCAGAAGGTACCTGGTATAGGTCCATGATGTTTGTGGAGTCAACCAAATACAGCAACTGATGGAAAATGAAGAGTTTCGCTGGAAAGTTCTGAGCCTTCTATAATGAAAGGCTTGGGAAGAAATGTATTGCTCCACCCTGTAGCCCTCTGACCAGAGGGGAAGGATAGTTAAGAGTGCTAAGAAAGTTCTGAGAATGAGAACTGGTGTCTATAGGAATCTGGACACAATGGACCTGGTATCTCCAGATCCAGGGAACATATCTAGAGTTTTCACATTGGTTGGTGCTGATTCCAATTTAAAGTATTAGTAGATTAATGTAAATAATATGGGAGAACTCAATTCCTGAACAACTTGGCAATCCATGTATGCTCTGCAGAAGCAATGCTGACAGAGCATATCGCAGGAACCCTGATTCTTTCAACTCTGGAGCATATCAAATGCCTAAAAAGCCCGGAAGGAGAAGTTGAATGAGAATGTCAGTAAGAGAATAGGCATGGTATAATTGTAAGAGTGAGATGTTAGAGATGCCTGAAAAGTAACCCTCTAAATCCACTTCATGATTCCCAAACTACCACTAAAGTAGTAGTGAGAGTCAGCTGTCTGTGATAGAACTCAGAAACCATGGGAAAGAACTGCTGGTTACTGCAATCATCATGGAGTCCAATGGACTATATGCATTTCCTACATGGAAGAAGAATGGGAAAATAAAAGTGTGTGTTGACTATGGCTTTGAACAAGAGAACCAAGAGGGATAGTACATCGAGCCAAGAGTTTAAGATGCTATGAGTATCTGCTGGGTAGATAGTGGCAGATCCTGTGGCAAAAGAAATGAGATAGTATTCATCTGACTTCTAGGATTGTATCAGTTTGAACAGACACTCCAAGACTTGCTGGGAAGGTAATTTTTGTGGTTATTTAGTTGTTTTATTCATGTCCTACTCGTCAAAACCCCAGTTGGGGTTTTCTTGGCAGACACAGGAGTGGTTTGCCTCTTCCTTCTCTAACTCATCTTAAAGATGAGGAAACTGAGGCAAACAGGTTTAAATGACTTACCCAGGGTCACACAGCTGCTAAGTGTTTGAGATCAGATTTGAACTCAGGAAGATGAGTCTTTCTAACTCCAGACCCAGTACTCTATCCACTGTACCACCTACCTGCTCCCTGAGAAGGTAACACAAGACATGAACTACATGATCATGGTAGTATAACTCAGTGACCACTGTCTTTACAAAGACATTCAAGGAACATGGGGAAAGGCATGTATGGGTTTCGCCTACCCTCCATCATCCTGGGGATCAAACACTCTGTCAGCAATAACCAAGAAAAGAGAGAACTGGCCAAATCTCACAAACCTTCAAGACTTAAGGACTTTTCTTAGCCCAGATGGTGATTATCACAGATTTATAAAGCACTGTGTTGTGGTTGCCAAGACCCTCAGTGCTCTCACTCATAGATATCTGACTGAGGAGAACCAGGGTCAAAGGGCAAGAAAGGCCAGTGTGGCCGGAACCCTCTGAAAGCATTTAAGGATGAGGCTGGATCATGAAACCCAGAGCAAGCTCTTTGGTCTGCCTGCAAGGCTGGAGGCTTGACCGTGGTCCTGTGCTTGCTCTCCGAAGCATTTGCCGGCAGATTTGCAGAAAATGAGAATCATTATTCCCTCCATAAACTGAAGTCAATGCTTCTGAAGTGGGCTGGCTGGAAAAAGTTCAAAGACTGTCTTTGGCGCAAAATCTCAAGACTGAAAACAAGCCACTAACTTGTATCCCCAAAGTCCAGCCTATGCCTACATGGAAGGAAAGAGCTGCACCAGTGTGGGATCAGGGTGCCATCTGGTGGCCCCTGCAGATACTGCACCCAAAATAGCAACTCCAGCCCTACCAGAGCCTCCTGAGGATGCCCACGTAAATAAAGCAAGTGTTTATGCCAAGGGGAACGACCTCACTTCATGAACGTCATCATTTGACTCGAGCCCATCTTTCCAGGCTTATTATGCATTAATTCCCTTTGCACACTCTCCCTAGCCAAATGAGAGACCTTCTTGTTGTTCTGTAGCTCCTCTCTGTTCTTGTGTCCGAGCCAGTGGTCTTTCCTCCTCCATACCTGGAATTCAGTCCCTTCTTACCTCTAGAGACCTTTCAGAATCCTTACTCTCCTTCAAAGCGCAGTTCAAATGCTCCCTTGTATGTGAGACCTTTCCTCCCTCATCTATTAATGCCTCCCCATTGAAATGACCTCGTATTTATTTTTCATATATTTTGTATATACTTAGAAGACTCCATGCTGCCGTCCTCCATAGAATGTAAGGGGCAGGGACTCTTTCATTTTGTCATGGACAGTCTTGAGGCTTTCTCTGTATCTCTAGCACATAGCAGACATTTCCTACATGCTTATCAACTGAATGACTGACATAATAGGCACTTAAATGCCTGTTGCTTGATTGATTTCACTGGTGAAGAGAATACTCTTTTGATGAGATTTACATAGCACTTTTTGTTTACAAATATTTTAGTAAGTTTCTATTTAGAAACTGCAAATGTTATCAGGGGGCAGCTAAGTGGCACAATGGATAAAGCAATGGGCTTGGAATCAAGACGACTCATCTTCCTGACAGAAGAATATTGCTTTAATCCTAAAGGCAATAGGGAGCCATTGCAGTTTATTGAACAGGGAAGTGCTATGGTCAGACCTAGGCAGATTCATGCTACACTAGATCTTCACCTTCCATAACTTCCAGGATGTGCTTCCTTCCCTACTCCCTTTCACAATGTGACCCATCAACCTTCTTTTCCAATTATGCAGCCCTGGGGTGATGTAATTTATGCAACTTCTTGTGTACAAAGAGTCATTGACAATTCACTCTAACCATGCATCCCTCTGTGATCCCTTGAGTCATCTACAACTTTGTTTTTTCAGAGACTGTAGTATTCCATAATTTTCCATATGAAATAATTAGGGGTGGAGGTGGGGAGGAAAAAAGGTTTTGGTTTCAAAAACAAGAAAAGGAATTTTGAAAGTACTGAACAAGTTACCAAATGTAATCCAGTACAGTCTCTTCTTCCTGTTCAATTCTGGACCCAATTCAATGTCCATCTACAAATACCAGCCCAAAGTATATGTATTAATGAGCTAAATCAATGAACTTCCCATTCAACTACATTTCATGGTCTGGACATCAGGTTTCCAAGGTATAAATGCTCACTGTGAAAATTAACAATGAGCTGCCTCCAATACATCCCTGGTTGGAACACCTCGTTACAATTCCCTTTCAAAAAGAAACTGCAGCATCAGCATCTCCAGAGGCAAGGGAACTGATAGACTTGCTGGAGAACCTAAACTGTTCTCTGGATAGAGCGCACTAAAGTCTTCTGGGGTTTCTCTTGTCTGGTTTCCATTTTTAAAGCATAAAGAATTAGCCTAGAACTGGATAGGAGAAAGAGAGCCAGCTGGATTGTGTTTGGAAATTCACACAATGCTTTTCAGTTTTTCCAAACCCTAGCTACCCCCTAAAACCTAGTTTTGGTGTGTTTTTTACATCAATATGCACTGCACTAAATGACCTTAAAACATGGAACTCTGTAATCTTTAAAAGATCAAAATTACAAGTGAACCCAAGAGCAATGGAGACACCCGTGATAGGTATAAGCAACCCACAAACATCTGTACCGGAGAAGTAGCATAAAAGAGATTAAGGACATATATGCCTTGGAAAAAGGAAATTGGCCAGACAGATAGAAAAAGAGAGGGGTAATAAATGGGCAGACCAAGAGATGCACTGGTGCACTCAAAGACATCAAAAGTTATGAATTATGGGAGAACATAACCAAGAGTCTTGCCAGATGTGAAGGCATGGCAGCTAGGCGAAATAGCAGATTAGAGTTTTGTATCTAGAATCAGGAATACCTCTATCCTGATTCAGAAACTAATTAGCTGTGTGACCCTGGACAAGTCACTCATCCTCTATTTGTCTCAATTCTCTCACCTATAAAATAGGAATTTAGTACCTACTTCATATAAAGTTGTTATAGTTTACCAATGAGATAATATATGTAAACACTTTGCAAACTTTAAAAGTGCTATGCAATATAAATGTTAGCCATTTAAGAAATGACAAGTAGAATTCTTTCAGTAAAATGGGGAAGATTTATATGAATTGATACAAAGTAAAGTGAGCAGAACCAGGAGAACATTGTATATAGTAACAGCAATATAACATGATGATCAACTGTGAATGACTTGACTATTCTCAGAAATATGATGGTCTAAGACAATTCCAAAGGCCTCATGATGAAAAATGCTATCCAATGAAAGAACTGATAGAGTCTGAATGCAAATCAAAGCACTTTTATTTTTTTCATGGGTTTTCTTTTGGCTTGTGTTTTCTTTCACAACATGACTAAAGTGGAAATATATTTTGCCTGACTGCACATATATAACCTCTATTAAGTTGCTTGCTGTTTTGGGATGGGAAAGGGAAATGGAGGGAATTTGAAACTCAGAACTTGAAAAAATGAATGTTGAAAATTGTTTTAATGTGTAATTATAAAAAATTAAATGTTACTTAATAAACAAATGTTAGCTATTATTATGAGTGGGTTGTAATTTGTATCTATGTTTTACTGAAAAAAAGTACCTTGCAAATAGTAGATGTTTATTAAATATTTACTGAATAGAACCAAATAAGAACACAGATTCATTGAAGGGCCTAAGTCAACAGCTCTTTGGTCTCAGGACTCCTTTATACTCTTAAAAATTGTTAAGAATTGAATCAAAGGATTTCCAAGTTAGAAAGGACCTCAGAGTCTGTGAAATCTGACTTATACCTGAAAAACAATGCCCCCAACAATGTTGAGAACTCCCTCTGAAAGACCTTTTGTTTATGTAAGTTATAGCTATTGATTCTTATCACATTAAAAATTAAAATATATTAATATTATTATGAAAATATATTTGACTTCACAGATTCCCTGAAAGGGTCTCAGAGATACCTAGCGTCTCTAGATCATATTTGAGAACAATTGATCTAAATAAAAGATGGTACTATATTGACTATGTAATGCTATATTCAAATATTTGATGGACTGTCTTTAAGGAGGCATATATTAGATTTGTTCTGTTTAGCCCCAAAAGTAGAAGCAACAGGCAGTAGCTGAAAAGAGAAAAATTTGGAATTGATATAAGTGAAAATTTCCTAACAATGAAAGCTGCCTTGGCAGAAAGTAAGTTTCCTTTACTGGTAGCCTCCTTTACTAGAGGACCACTTTGTCAGATATGTTGTAAAGGGCATTGTTTTTCAGGTGTGAGTCAGACTTCACAGACTCTGAGGTCCTTTCCAACTTGGAAATCCTCTGATTCAGTCAGTGACTGGCATCCTATGCTGAAAGCTCTCTCTATGAAGGATACCCCGTGTCACATACAAAAACTCTCCCCAGCCAGGCAATCTATGCCCTGCATGCCATCACCTTTAGGACAAAAAGGACAGACAGATGAATGTCCATCACTGGATAATTTTCCTTGCAAATTGAGTAGAAGTCAATACAGAGTATCTCATATTTTTAAAAAGTGACCCACCAGCACTTTCAGAATCAGTTCACATCACAGAGAGTAATGTTACTTGTCTACCTAATGTTCTCAACTAGTACCTGATGACATGGTTAGAGAGAAAGTGGGTTGGCCAAATATCTTCTTACCTAAGTGATTCATCAAATGTCGTTTTTAAACAAACAGGACTCAGAGCAGTGTAGTGTATTAAAGCAAATTCAGACCAGTTCATAAGAAATTATTATTAAATTTTCAGTGTGAGTAGTTATACCTTAGAAATCATCAAATGCCATAAAATAGGGCTGGATTTATTATTTTGTTAATTAGCTAGACTTGAGAAAGGGACAGATAAAATAATAATACAAATTAAACATAACCATGTGTCATATATACAATTTTCCCTCCAGAGAGCTAATTGTTAAACATTCACCAACACAACCTGGAATGGAGTAAAGTGGAAATGGAAGTGTTAAGTCCTTATCACATAAATATAGCTAGTTCTGCAGTTTTTCAGCTGAAACCTTCTTTGGATATGTATTGGCCTTTTTCAGATCAGTTCCAGGTTCTACTTCTTCCTTCTATGCCCAGTCAGAAACTCCATTAGCTTAGTATAAATCTTGTTATGCCTCCAAACCAATCTTCATCTCATCTTTTTTTCTGGAAGACAATCAAATTCTGATTCATTTGGGAGGGGGGGGAGGTCAGGCAGAGACAAATTTGAAGTGACTGGTCCGTGAGCATTTTTCCAAACCAAGCAATGCCTCTTTAAATTTTTCAATCATTTTAAAATCACTCCTCTGCACTCTTAAATTTTGTGAGCATTTATGTAGATCAAACCAAGAAGGGGGGGGGAGCCTTAAACCTACAAGACTAGGACAATTAAAATAACTGTCTGATATCAATAAAATGAGCATCTCCCACTGCCTACTGGTTAATGGCTGATTAGCCAAGAGAAAGATCTTTGACCTGGTGAAGATATATGAGATTCCTCTTTCTCATCACATCTGTGTTACCATAACCTTCCAACTAAAAATTGAGTCAGCTACTTTTCATACTGATCATGAGCAAATCTATGACTAGGAATATTTGGGTCTAAAGTTTGGGAGTAAAAGGGAGAGATTGGAGGCAGGAACTCTAGGACACCTACCATACCACAGCTGAGGAGGCTTCAGGATGGAGGCAGATCAGGGGCAGAACTCCAATGAAACTCATTCTAACCTGACTCTTTGTTGTTTGGAACCAATAATTCTTGCCAACCAGATGCTCCAGATGAGTGTTATTACTTCTAAACTATTGAAACCCCTCAAGTACCATCAAAACCCTCTAAATACATGCACTTTACCCTGATTTAAGATATAATTTGCCTTATTCATCAAGAGATGGTTTTTTAAGTAAAGAGATTATTAAGTAAGAACCTTTGATATTAAAAGTTTTGCCATCCCACAGAAATTGGTCAGAGACTAGAAGCTGAAAAACATTAGGCTGAATTATAGGAAGCCATTAATGCCAGTTTAAATTAGAACTTTAGGCAACAGGAAGCTGTTGAAGGTTTTTTGATCACTTTAAATCAGTCATTTAGAAGTGAAATGTGAATGGATCGGAGAAGGTAGAGAGTAAAAATAGGAAGGCCAGCAAGTAGGAGAGTGTTTTGGTCTCTGACATAATAAGCACCTCACCTAGAATACTAGCAGGAGCAATGGAAAAGAAAGGGTAGTAAGAGATCAGGTATAAAAGGATAAAAGAAAGGGGAAAGAGAGGTATGTTTATTGATCAATTAAGCATCTCTATGTGTTAGGCATTGTGCTAAGTGATTTACAAGCATGAGGTAAGTATAATTATTCTTATTTTACAGTTAAGTAAACTGTGGCATACAAGCTAAGTGATTTGCCCAGGGTGACATATTTTGTATCTGAGGCTGAATTTGAATTCCAGTCTTCCTGACTCTAAGCCCAGCACACTATCCACTACATCACCCAGCAATCCAATCAACCCTGAAAGAAAGAAACCCCAAAATGGAAATTCTAAGTGATGTTCTGGCCAAAATCTAAAGATCAGAGAAAAACAAGTGTAAAAAGACATAAATAACAAATTCAAGTATCAAAGAAACATAGATATTATTACACAAGATTTTATAGCTATCACAATGAAGGAACAGAGGAAATGGAACATGGCATTCCAAAGATAAGCATTTGAAGAGGAAACAAGGAGTAAGGAAGCAGGATGTTTAATGCCCTAACTCTAATTAATGTAATTAACAAGATGTTCTGTACCCTTCTTTTGCTGTCAGGTGAGACACCTCTTTGATTTAATAACAGAATCCATTAAACAAGAATGCAAAATGGGAACAATTCCTAGATATCTCTATTGAAACAATCAATCAAAGGATATGAATTGGGTACAAACAAATTAATTTGGAATGAATGAAGGGCTTCAATACATTGGATTGTTAGATAATGAAATGCACTGTAAATTCTGGAAGACTTAGATACACCTCTTGTCTATGTATAGATCAGAAAAGGAAGTTCCAATAGAAGCACTCTAGAGGCAGCTAGTGGTTAGGGAGTCAGGCCTAAAGATAGGAGGTCTTGGGTTGAAAGGAGAAGATTCCTAGCTGTGTGACTCTGGGCAAGTCACTTAATCCCAAATGTGTAGCCCTTGTTGTTCTTTTGCCTTGGAACTGATACTCAGTATCAATTCTAAGACAGAAGAAGGTAAGGAAGAAAGAGAAGGAGGAGGAAGAAGAGGAAGAGGAAAAAGAAGGGGAGGAGGAGAAGGAGGAAAAGGAGGAGGAGGAGGAGGAGGAGGAGGAGGAGGAGGAGGAGGAGGAGGAAGAAGAAGAAGAAGAAGAAGAAGAAAGAAGAAGAAGAAGAAGAAGAAGAAGAAGAAGAAGAAGAAGAAGAAGAAGAAGAAGAAGAAGAAGAAGAAGAAGAAGAAGAAGAAGAAGAAGAAGAAGAAGAAGAAGAAGAAGAAGAAGAAGAAGAAGAAGAAGAAGAAGAAGAAGAAGAAAGAAAGAAGAAGAAGAAGAAGAAGAAGAAGAAGAAGAAGAAGAAGAAGAAGAAGAAGAAGAAGAAGAAGAAGAAGAAGAAGAAGAAGAAGAAGAAGAAGAAGAAGAAGAAGAAGAAGAAGAAGAAGAAGAAGAAGAAGAAGAAGAAGAAGAAGAAGAAGAAGAAGAAGAAGAAGAAGAAGAAGAAGAAGAAGAAGAAGAAGAAGAAGAAGAAGAAGAAGAAGAAGAAGAAGAAGAAGAAGAAGAAGAAGAAGAAGAAGAAGAAGAAGAAGAAGAAGAAGAAGAAGAAGAAGAAGAAGAAGAAGAAGAAGAAGAAGAAGAAGAAGAAGAAGAAGAAGAAGAAGAAGAAGAAGAAGAAGCTCCAATAAAATTATTTTTTGAGAGATGAGCTTTGGGAGCACTTTGAGGAACCATTAATTTTGTGTCTATAACCAAGGGGCAACAAGATGCAAGAGAAGAGGGGAAAGGAGGAGTGATGCCTGAGAGATGCTCAAGAGAATGTCATATTCCTCCTCTCCAGTGACCAGGTCATCAGAAAGATCTGATTAAGGAAAGAAAGACTGAGGGAAAGCAACTTCAAAATGTATGATGTATGACCCTTTGGAGAGGAAAGAAAAGCAGCTTTGGGACTCTACAAGGGCTTGAGAGCCTTATGAGCCTTGTAGAAAGCTACAAAAATTTCTGAGAGAAGTCATGAGGTTCTGAGAAGGGAGAAAAAAAAGATTTCTACCCAAATAAGTGTTGTAGGGTAGTATTTGCCACATGTGTTTTCCAAGCTTAAGTCCACTTTCCCCTGAACTCCGCATCTACTTGTAGGAAAATATTTCCCAGACTTTTAAAGGAATAGCTTTATGCCAACTGTTCTTACTATCCACATTCCTCAATAATAATTTCTAAAAACTGATTACTCTAGAAAGCTAACTCAGATATGTAAGATGGGGTTTGCAAATGCTAAACCATAAGAGACACTTCAGCCCTGATACTTGCCCCTAGAACCTTAAGAAAAGAAATAGTTTATTACCATTTGGGGCCTGGCCAGACAAAGTCAATAGGTATTGGGAGAGTGAACCAAGAGGTAATACAGTGGTGGGACTGCTATGTAGAGAACATTAATCTGAATATTGTCACTCAATAAATAAACATTCGTTAAGTGCCTACTATATGTCAGACTCTGATAAATTCTGGGGATACAAAAAGAGGCAAAAAGACAGACCCTTTAGAATTTGGTCTCATCTCTACAATTAACTTGTATAATAATGGGCAAATTATAAAATTTCTCTGCGTCTTAGTTTCCTTTTCTATAAATAGAAATGGTTGAACTATATAAACTGTAAGTTCTAACATTCCATGATCAAAGATATGTTTATTTAAGATCCATTTAAGGAGAAAAATTTCACACATTAAAATTCACATATTACTAAAAGTGCCAAATTGTGAAATAGGATACTAATTTGCTAAAGTGTTAATTGTAGGGATTATTGGAACAAATTACTTTCAACCCCAGAGATATGGGGAAAGAAAAAAATTAGCTAAAATCAGAGTACCTGACTCTGAAAATTCTTGCAGAACTAGGTGCAAATCCCAATTCTTATATTTACTAGTGAAGAGATGAGGAGCAAGTTGATTGATCTGTCTGAACCTCAGTTTCTTCATCTATAAAATAGAGCTAATAGCTATAATATCTCTTCCATAGATGCTATGAGACTCAAATGAGATGTAAGGACTTTATATACCTTAGAGTACTACACAAATATCAACTATTATTATTTTTATCATCTCATTCTTATCTTTTTCAGTGGAGTTAAGCTAGAAATGATCCCAGAATGAATCACTACTCTGCTATTATTTTTTCATATTTAATCTTCTATGGTCTTCTGCACAAGTGGATACAATTTACTGAAGTATTAGAATGCAAGCCCATCCTCTGTAGGTTCACTGCAAACAAGCTTGGGATAACTCCAGTAGCTGATAAGATAACAGAGATGCTACTTATCACATTCTGTTCATAATTTTGATTTCCTCTGCTGGATCTTTATCCTCTGAAAGCTTTTCATTCTATGTGACTTAGAGATTATGAGTATTTGACATGACAACATCTATTTAAAATGTTGTCTTAAGCTTATAGGCAGCGAGGTAGTACAGTAGATTTATCCCTGGACCTGGTATTGTGAAGATGTGAATTCAAATCCAGCCTCAGATAGTTCTTAAATATAAGACCCTGAGCAAGTCACTTTAAAAACAACAACAACAAAACCCTTCTGCCTCAATTTCTTCAATTGAAAAACAGAGGGTGGTTATGAGGATCAAATTATACAACAGTTATATTACAAAGTGCTTAAATAGATCCTGGCATATAGTAGATGTTTAATAAATGCCTATTCCCTCCCTCCTCTGCCCTCTTTTGGATGGTGATGATGGTGATGATGACAATGATGATGATGATGATGATTGATGATGAATGTGCTTACTGCTGCTTTTAACACAATTATTCTGACTAAACCAAATAAAGCCAACTTGTGTTTATTCACCATTGCTACCCATCTTCCCAGCCCTTCCAAAGACATTAGAAAGCCATTAGAATTGGCTCCAATTTAGAGGGAAAGTGACAATAAAATTGGGATAGGGACAACTCTTCCTTTACTCCTGTATTAAAAAAAAGTCTCTTGCTCAGTGGTATAGAATTCAATTCAATTCATTCAGCATGTATAAAATACATATTGCAAGCAAGTTACTCTGCTAGACACTAGAGATACAAAGTTTGTTATTGTTCACTTGTGGTGACTCATGACCCCATTTGGGGTTTTCCTGGCAAAGATACTGGAGGGGTTTGATCATTTCCTTCTCTAATCCATTTGATAGATAAGAAAACTAAAAAAGGGTTAAATGACTTGTCCAGAGTCACATAGCTAATGAGTGACTGAGGCAGGATTTTAACATAGCTCCTCCTGAATTAAGGACTCATACTCTACCCATTGTGCCACCTAGCTGTCCAACTTTAAGATCTACAAAGTGCTAATACATATTATCTCATTCGATCCTTACAACAATCCTGTAAGTTAGGTGCTATTTTTAACTCCATTTTACAGATAAGGAAATTGAAAGTGAGAAAGAAAAAGAGAGAGAATTTTAGCTTGAGTCTAGCTAATTCTAACCTAGCAGGTTCTCTGGTCCTGCCACTCCAGTGCTTTGAGGACCATGATTAAAAATCAGTAGGTTTTCATTTTTCTGAAGATGACTAGCTGATTGGCTAGTTAAGAGAATTTTTTCATAGGTTCTTGCCTGACCTTGAATTAATTACTTCAAAAAGCTTTTCTTTTAAGGCTGAGGTGAGGGGATCACATTTGTTGTGCCCAGAAAAGCAGGAGAAATATGGTGGTACATTCTTAACTTAAAGAAAATTGATCATTTGAACCTTGCTTTGAAAGGGTGACCAGCTGCTGAACCTGACCAATCAGTCATAATTGGCCCAAAGCCATCTTCTTGTCCAGCCCTGGATTTTTTTAATGTGCCCAAGTACAAACCTGGGCACAGCACTAATTCAGTCTGGGATCTGAAATAAGCCACTTTCCTCCTCTGTGAACCCATTCCCTAATCTGTAAAATTAGATTAATAAGACTCATACTACCTATCTCGTAGGGTTCTTAGAAAAGCATTTTAAACCTTAAGTCCCAATACAAGTGTGGTATTCTTATTACAGGCTACACAAATCACTATTTTACATATCTCTCATGCACTTAACTTGAATTAATGTGTTTTATAGTCATTCTTTTGTTGCTTTACCCACCCTACCAAACTGTGAGTTTCTTGAAAGTAAGGACGACGTATTAGCTAGTTTGAGTCTCTCCCTGTCCAAAGCACATCATTCTACATACAGTAGGTGTTTAATAAAATGTCTTATCTCTCATCATATTGCAGTATACAACAGCAATCATAACAAATGACAAAGCTACCTAGACAACAATCCAACCCAACCCAATAAAACATAAATGCCTGCAGTGTGCCAAGCTCTGGTAAGTGTAAGGGATGCAAGACAGTCCCTTTCTTCAGTGAGCTTACAATGAAATGGGGAAGACAACATATAAAACAAGGCAGGAAAGTGGGAAGGAAAGGGACTCCAAGGGATCTCCGGCCCAGGGGCATCTTAATTCATGGAGCTGAAACCAGGCAAAGTACTAAATGCAAAGTGGAATGATCTGAAAGTTTCTGCCCTCTAAAAAAGGAAGGTATTGGAAAGTTTGGTGCTCTGACCTTTTTTATCATAAGGGATGAGTGTAAATGCATTATTACTTTATTTTACAAATAAAGAAACTGAAGTATAGAGAGATTATTTAGTATTAGAGAGATTGTCTAGGATAATTCAGTAAATATTAAGGTTCAGGCTGAATCCAGGTCTTATTGATTCAAAATCTAGTTAAGGAAGTTCAGACTGAGAGATAAAGTTATCCTGGGTATGTAAAACAACAATAACAACAACAACCCTGAAATGTCCTCTAGGGCTGGGGGTGAAGGGAGGTCTTGAGCTAGACTTAGAAATATTTATGGGCAGGGGCAGTTAGGTGGCCCAGTGGATTGAGAGCCAGGTACAGAGATGGGAGATCCTGGGTTCAAAGCTAGCCTCAGACACTTCTTACCTGTGTGACCCTGGGCAGTCATTTAACCCCCATTGCCTAGCCTTTACCACTCTTCTGCCTTGGAACCAATAAATAGTATTGATTCTAAAACAGAAGGTAAGGGGTTAAAAAAAAAAGATTTTCAAAGGAAGGTTTCTGGATGGGATTATGTCATTTGGTATATATCTAGAAATTATAGAATTTATAGCCAGAAGGAACCTTTGAATACATATAGCCTAAATCCTTTATTAAATAGAGAAATTACATGATTTGCCTAAGGTTTTGCAGGGAGTAGTGGCAGAGCTGAGATTCAAGACCAGATCCTCTGATCTAGTAAAATGCTTTTTTTTGTTGTTTTAATAAACCCTTACCTTCCATCTTGGACTCAATACTGTGTATTGGTTTCAAGGCAGAAGAACAGTAAAAGCTAGGCAATGGGGTTAAAGTGACTTATTCAGGTTCAAACAGTTGGAAAGTATCTGAGGCCAAATTTGAACCCCAAACCTCCTACTTCTGGACCTGGCTCACTGAGCCACCTAACTATCCCTGTCTGATGTTTTTCTACCCTACTGCATTGCCTTCTAAAATTTCTCAAGGCTCAGTCTTCTCCATCCTGGAGGGGACTCTATTATCCTTCTCATATCCTATTCTTTTGCCTAGATTGGCTAGTGTGGTCTGAGGGTTAATCATTTGAGCATAGACAGTGGTAAGGGTATTAGAATTCAAGAGCCCTGTTTAACAGTCCTTGACTTTTTCTATAATCTTCTCCTTATCTGTTTTAGTGGTGTGGCCTTTTCTTTTCTCTTGGCCATATGGTGTTGTGTATGTGTTCTTTACAGGAGATCGAGGACACTTGGGGCATCCTGAAACCGCAATGAAATTTAGGCAAAAATCCAAGTAATTCCACAGTCACTGCAGTCAGAAAGCAATGTGGTATGGTGGAATGAGCACTAATCTAGACCTAGCTGCTCACTTTACTAGATCTGCAATCTTTTATTCAGAAAGGGTGTTTTCAGCTGAAACAAAATCAATAGGATGGAAATCAAGATGGTGGAAGAAAAGAAAGCCATGAGGCAATTTGACCCAGTGGAAAGAAAATTGATTTTGGAGTCAGAGGACCTGGTTTTAAATCTTCCTTCTGATTCTTCTGACATAATTTTGGACAAATCTCTTAACAAAACTGAGTCTTCATTTTCTTATATGAGAAAATCACAGAGTCTGGAAGATAGATTCTGAGGTCCCTTCACACTGATCTATGATCACATGATTCATATGAGGATTGACAAAAGTATAGTTAAGCCATGGTCTCTTTCCTCAAGGACAATCCCATGAAAACTTTCCATGAGGCAAAACTCTGCATCATGACAGGGGACCACAATCTGTTCACAGAAATAGGGCCCATCAAGGAGCTCTCAACAAGTGTACCAAGGAAGAGGTCATTTCTATAATAGCAAATGGTATCTTTTATTGTCCAGTCATGTCTGGTTCTTCATGAGCCCATTTGGGGTTTTCTTGGCAAAGATACTGTAGTGGTTTACCATTTCCTTCTCCAGCTCATTTTACAGATGAGCAAACTGAGACCAACAAGGTGAAGAGACTTGCCCAGGGTCACACAGCTAGTCACACAACTGAGGTCAGATTTAAATTCAGGAAGATAAATCTTCCTTGACTTCATATCTGGCACATTATCTGCTCTGCTACCTACCTACCCCAAAGTAGCCCACATAGTAGCCTACATGCTTAAAAAAAAGTAGGGAGACATTTCTATTGTGTGTTAAAACATAAATTTGTAAAGCAACTCTCTGTTTAGCAGGGGATAATTATATTACCTATCTCTTCAGGGAGCTGAGAGAAAAGTGATTTGTAGACTTTATGAAGTGTTACAAAAACATGAGCTTCTAACAATCCAAAATGAAGAATAGATAATGCTGACATGTGTCTTCCATGGGTGCCCACCAGGACCTTATAACATCATTGCTTTCTATTTCAAACAGGGAAAAAATAGAAAAGAAGTAGAATTGGTCTGCAGGATAGGATGCATTTAAAGGAATTCAGATAGTGGAATCTCTGTCCATACTCTACCCCAATCATGATTAAGAAGTTAATCATCTGCAATAATTCCAGGCACTGCACTGGGTGATATAAGGACAATAGTGAAACAGATCCTGACCTCAAGGAGCTTAAATTCTATTAGACTTAGGACACTTACCCCCATTGGTAAGCATCCCTAGCCACAGGAAACTTATTAAACCCCTATAATCAATTTTCAATACTCTTACTGACACCCTCCAGTATAAAAGCTTCCCAGACCTAATTGGGAGTCCTGGATCTCCTAAGACAGAAATGCTCTGAGAAAATACAAAAAGGGTTATGTGTTGGCAAGGATGATGACATCATTGACCTTAAGATACAGACTCACCACCATTAAACCTTTTTGTCTCCTCTATCACCAAGATCTTAGGAAATGAGAATCATAGACTGGTAGGCACAACTTCCCCAAAGACCAACAAATGGCTTGGGGGGGGGGACACACAAAAAAGCAACCCAAGAAAATCAACCACCACTAATCATCCTTCTTTATCACTAAGAGTTCACAGTGTCATAGGATTTAGAGCTAAAAAGATCTTTCGAGAACATCTAATACAATTCTCTTCTTTTCATATGAGGAAACAGACTTCTCTCCTTTCCCAAAAAAAAAGGAGAAATTATTTGCCTGGAATTATATACCAAAATAAGAAGCAAAATCAGGATTTGAATCCAGGTCTTCTGACTCCTGACCCAGTGTTCATCCCACCACACAATATCTGACTCTTTTCCTCTCCCTACTTTTTTTCAATATGCTAGGCTCTGCAAATGGGTCAGCCTACAACCAACAAGAGCCCAGTTTAATAGAGGATCTGACTCCTCTGATTTTAATCTACTTCCAACAGATAGCCCCAGAAGAGGAGAGAGGCTGGTACCCTTGAGGGCACTAGCCTCTCACCCCTTCCTGCCCCTCCTACATCCACCATAGCTCAATTTTCCTGACTCCCTGATTGTGATGAGGCTGATAACTTTCATGTACACATACCAGAATAGCCCCCAGGGAGTATGATACAGTACCATGGCACCCTACAAATGTCAGCTTACAAAGGGTTTTTTTTACAAGAAGCTCAAAGACAAGGAAACTCCTTAGCAACCTCCTCAGGAGGGAACTTGATTCATCTGATTCTTAACTTGAATGTCATTTATTCAGAGAATGTGACAGATCTGCAAATATCAAATCACATCTAATTCCTCAGACAAAATCCTTGGGGATTCATTCATCTCCTATTGGCCAAGAAAGTTTCTGGGCTCTAGAAAGTGAGCCAGTGTCTTCAAACTTATCTATATTTTTCAGAGAGAAATTATTTAATCATGTCAGGTTAGAACTGCCACAACCTTGTGCAAGGGGAAGAAGGGTCCTGAATTTGGGCCAGAGGACCTAGATTTGAAATCTGGCTCTGCTACTTCCCATGTGACCTTGGGCAAGTCTTTTCATCTCTCTTGGCCTCCGTTTCCTCATCTACAAAATGAGAGATTTAAATAAGATAACTCCTAAGGTCCTTTCCATTTCTAAATCTGTCATTCTCTCTAATTCTATTACTTTTCTCTTCTCTACCTTTATCTTTTTTCTTCTCTTTTGGTATTTACTTTGAACTCTGCCCTCCAATCAGGTAGCTGATTAGAGACAGCTGGTTCTGAAATGACTGCTCTGCCTATAACCAGTCACTTTCTAGTCAGGGGCATTTTTAATTAATTATGTCATTCAGTGTTCTCCATTCCTTGCACTTGCTAACTCTGTTCTTGAATGTACATTCTAGGGAAAAGCATATCTGAGTCATTTTTTAAAATTTCTTCCCTTAAGCCCACTTTCATATTGAATCTCTAAACATTATATATTGTTGTTAAGTTGTTTTTCAGTTGTACCTGACTCCATGACCCCTTTGAGGATTTTCTTGGCAAAGATACTGGAATAGTTGCCATTTCCTTCTCCAGCTCATTTTACAGATGAGGAAACAGAGGCAAACAGGATCAAGTGACTTGCCACAAGTCACACAGTTAATAAGTGTCTGAGGGCAGAACTGAACTCAAGAAAATGAATCTTCCTGACTCTAAGTCTGGGCACTCTACCCACTAAGCCATCTAGCTGCCCAAATACCATTATATATGTGAGCTTAATTTAGAGAATTTCACCAAGTCACAAGTTCCTCCTTGTACTTTTCTAAATCTTTTCATCCTCCAAGTAACCATAGAGGTTACTTGATGGCAAAGTGAATAAACACATTGGACTTGAAATTGAGATCTAAATCCAAATGTCACTTCAGACAGTACCTGTGTGACCCTAAGCAAGTCCTTTAATTTCTCAACCTCAGTTTCCTGATCTATAAAATGAGAATAATAATATTATTTACCTCTCAGGATTGTTGTAAGGAAGATCAAATGAGAAAGCATATGTGTAGTGCTTTACAAACCTTAAAGTGCTGCATGGAGGTTAGCTTCTTGGTGGGCTGTTTACTTCTATTCTCTGAAAATATTACAAGGCAATTAAAAAGACTTGTGTGAACTGATGCAAAGTGAACTAAGGAGAATCAGGACAATAATAAGCACCATGAACACAATACTGTAAATGGAAAGAAAAACAAAGCTGAATGTTAGTTAACTATCATAATGATCAGTCTTAGCTTTGAGGGAAAGATAAGAAAATGCCTCTCCTTCCCCTTTCTATAGATGTGGGTATCTGTAGCTGTGGAAAATCACATATGCTGCCAAACTCCCTACATATGCTGGTTAGGTTTGCTGACCTGCTTCCCCCCCCCCAGTCTTTCTTTTTTATTTTTTTATTACAAGGAATGGCTCTCTGTGGAGTTGAAGGAGCATGTATATATTTGGAAATCAAAGTTATGTGAAAACAAAATAGATGAATAAATTTTTAAATCAACAATTGTCATGGAAGGACAACCAGACTCATTATACCTGATCCCAGAGGGCAGAACCAAAGCAAATGAGAAAATAGAGTGCTTTGCAAATCCTATGATGTTATATAAATGTGGGCTATTATTAGTATTCAAAGTTCAGTTTATAACCACCTCTTCCATGAAATTGTACCTAAAGTCTTCTCTTCTTCCTCAAATTTCTCCTTTGCCTTTATTTATCACTCTGTCCCTGGTACTACAGTTAGCTATATACATATATATGCATATGTATATGTGTGTATGTGTATACATACAGATATATGTATCTATTCTATAGATGCATATTTGTGTGTATGTGTGTGTGTGTGTGTGTGTGTGTGTGTGTGTAGTGTGTAGTGTGGATGGAGCAGCTAGGCATCACCATAGATAGAATGCCAGGAACTAGAGTCTGGAAGATTCATCTTTCTGACTTCAAATCTGACCCTAGGCACTTTATAGCTGTGTGACCCTGGGCAAGTCACTTAACCCTTTTTGCCTCTATTTCCTCATATATAAAATGAGCTGGATAAGGAAATGGTGAACTATTCCAGTATCTTTGCCAAGAAAATCCTAAAGTCATGAAGAGTCAGATATGCTACCAAACTCCCTCCATATGCTGTTTTTCAACAACCACAAAATAGTGTATATAGTATATGTAGAGTATATGAGTGTGTGTGTGTGTGTGTGTGTGTGTGTGTGTGTGTGTGTGTGTGTGTGTAGTTTAGTGTAATGGGTGTCTGAGGCTCACAAAAGTGAGGAGACTTACCCAAATTATTGGCAGAGCCAAGAATTAAACGTAAATTTCCTAATTCAAAGGCCAGCATTTGTTTCACTCTGCCCCAGGTGCCTACGGGGTTTCCTTGTCTCCTCTCTCTCAACACCTAGCAAGACTTCTTCCTCTTCCTCTTATTCTCCCTTCTCTTCCCTCATTTGGCTGCCTTGCTCTCAGAAAAGGTCACTGTTTTCACAGCCAGACATCATGCCTATCAGCTGACACTGGGTGCCCTTTCCCAAGGTAAATTGCCATCACTCGTGAGTGTGTTTCATCTCTTCCTGGTTCTGTGTCTTTTTCCAGGGTTTCTCTCTATTGCCTCCTCTCCCTTGGAAGCTGACATTTCACTGGTACAATGTCCCCCCTCCTCCCCTGCCTTCAATACCCCACAGCCATGGCCAGGGTCCCTAGCTGGCCATTCTGGAGGCACCAGTCGTGTTCCCATTAGAAATAATCAGTGATCGATCACGTGGTTCAAAGGGAATAAGATTGGGGTTTGGGCATTAAAAGATCACTCTCTTGCAAATCTGAATAACATGGAAATAGGTGTTGAACAATGAAAAAAAAAAGAACCAGTGGCTTTGTGATGAAGCCTTGCTATAAGTTTTCATGTTACTGCCTGAAAGCCTATTGGGGGGACCGGCCCCTGCTCTAACACAAACTCACCCAGGTCTATGACTCCTGGTGGCTCCCAAGAGGATTCAGGCTGGATCTGTATGCAGGAAGGAAGGGAGAGAGATTCCTTCTAGCTCAGTTCAAAGTATACCTTTCCCATTTGTTTAAATCCTTACCTTCTCCCTTAGAATCAATACTAGGTATTGATTCAAGGCAGAAGAGCAATAAGGGCTAGGCAATTGGAGTTAAGTGATTTGCTCAGGGTCACACATCTTAGAAGTGGTCATATTTGAACCCAGGACTTCCTGCCTCTAGGGCTTGCTCTCTATCCACTGAGCCACCTAGCTTCCCCTCCCATTTTCTTAATGATGGACTCCTCTCGATTGGCTAAAGAGTCTGAAGGTGGGGAAAATGGATGTTGGAAGCCAAAATTGGCATGGTTGGGTTTTACTTCTCTTTATGGAATGGATGAAAATTAGAGCTAGGTAGTGAGAAGTCAGACATCAGGAATCTACAGAATTCAGAACAAGAGGAACCACAGTGGTGCTCATTCCTTTTACAAATGAGGTGGTAATAGCAGTGTCCCTAGACTGGAGTCAGAGGACCCGGTTTCAAAGCCCATCCCTATTACTTACTACATGTATGATCCTAGGTTAGTCACTCTATCTCTCTGTGCCTCAGTTTTCTTATATGTAAAATGAGGAGGTAGGATTATGTCATCTATAAATATGATCCTGTAAGGCTCCCAGACAGGAAATAACTTGTCTAAGGTCACATGTATAATACCTCTCTTCACCCATTCTTAACTAAACTTTAGGATGAACTACCTACAAACTCATTGCTAGGGCCAGTATCAGGCAAAATAGGGGGCAGAGAATAACTGGTAGAAGGATGACTGAGAATCAGGCAAAGTCTATATGGGAATTTAATATTACAAAGAATTTACATCCATCATTTCTTTTGGTTCTCACAACTAGCCTGTGAACTAGGAACTATAATTATTATATAATCATCCCCATTTAACAGATGAGGGAACTGAAAATGAGAATAACAAAGTGATCACATAGCTAGCAAGTGTTAGAAGTGGGATTTGAATGAAGGTCTTTCTTGATTCCAAGTGTAGCATTCTATCCACTAAACTATAGGACATCTCAGCAAAGTAGACAAGTACCAAAATCATCCCCACTTTACAGATTGTCAAATTAAGGTTAGTATAGTTATAATTTGTAATCTGGAATCATGCCCAGAGGGTTATAAAAATGCATATACCCTTAGACCCAGCAGTACCATTGCTAAGTCTATTTCCCAAAGTAATCAAGATAAAAGGAAAACAGCATATATATTCTAAAATAGTTATGGCAACTATGTCTGTTGTGGCAAAGATTGAGAGGATGCTCATCAATTGGGGAATAACTGAACAAGTTGTGGCATATGATTGTGATGGAATACTACTGTGCTGTAAGAAATAATGAGCAAGTTAATTTAAAAAACAGAAAGTCTATGTGAAATTATGAAAAACAAAATGAGTGGAACCAAGAAAACATTATAAACAGCTACAGAAATAATGTTTGGAGAATAACTTGTGAATGTACACCTCCAGAGAAAGAACTGATTAAGAGAAACATGAAAGACATAGTACGTATATATATGCATATATATGTTTTTTGTTAAATGATACTTTCTCTAGTACAAGGAGGGGAAAGAGAAAGAAATGTGGGCTGTAGCCAATAAACAAATAAATTAGGAAGAAAGAAAGAAAGAAAGAAAGAAAGAAAGAAAGAAAGAAAGAAAGAAAGAAAGAAAGAAAGAAAGAAAGAAAGAAAGAAAGAAAGAAAGAAAGAAAGAAAGAAAGAAAGAAAGAAAGAAAGAAAGAAAGAAAGAAAGAAAGAAAGAAAGAAAGAAAGAAAGAAAGAAAGAAAGGAAGGAAGGAAGGAAGGAAGGAAGGAAGGAAGGAAGGAAGGAAGGAAGGAAGGAAGGAAGGAAGGAAGGAAGGAAGGAAGGAAGGAAGGAAGGAAGGAAGGAAGGAAGGAAGGAAGGAAGGAAGGAAGGAAGGAAGGAAGGAAAAGAGAAATTGTTGTTTCATATATTTTTATATAATTGGCAAAATAAAATATCTTTTTAAAATAGGATTTATACAGAACATATTGTATACCAGGCACTGGGCTATGAAGAAAGGCAAAAAATAATCTCTACTTCCAAATGCTCACAGTCTAACAAGGTAACTACATGCAAACCACTATGTACAAATAAGATATAGGCAAGATAAATTGGAGATATTTAAAAGAGGAAAATCACTGGTATGAAGGAGAATAAGGAAAGGCTTCTTGTAGATGATGGGTTCTTATCTAGGACTCACAAAACCTGAATTTCAAACCTCAAACTTGCTATTTGTACTAGTGTGACCTTGGACAAGGCATTTCTCTTTTCTGAACTTCCATTTCCTCATCTATAAAATCAGGGATTTCCAAGACCCTTCCTTAGTTACAAACCATGTGATTTAGATTTGTTTGTTTGCCCACCAGGATAAATAAGCTCACCAGACTGCCAACTTCTTTGGCACAATGAGCTCATCACTTAAGGTTCCCCTACAGACTCACTTACACTCCCCATAGGAATAGACTCCCTATTTCTGACAAGTGACAAACAACTAATCTATTCAATCAATTCAAACAAACTATGTCTATTATCCCACTAACCTCACTCTTCTTTCTGCTTCTGGGTTTTTCAGGTAAGGATAGGTATCACCCGGGGTGTATGGAGTGCTCAGGGAGGGGTAGTACCTCAGGTATGGAGGGCTTGTTGTGCCCTCCTAGGGCAGCTCTCCAGCCTTCAACCCCAACCTGACACCCAGCTCTCACTTGTGGCTCCCAGTAGCTTCTAGCATGTGGCAGTGGCCACACCCCAGGCAATGGCTTCAACAGGTCGGCTAAACCTTGTGAGGGTAGCCATCGGGTCATCGACCCCTGGTGAACCAGGGCTTTGCTCACCCAGCATGTGAAGACTGCTTCAGCTGAACAGACGGAAGAAACCAATAAGAAGGTTCAACGGCTGAGAGGGCGACACAGCGAAGCACTGTGGAGTGCTTAGGGCATGTTGGAGCACAAAAGACAACATGGCCATCCAATGCAGATGAGGAAGTCTCCAAGTGTAACAACTTTTCGTGCCAATGGACCCAGGCTTCCAACGCCGAGAGAGTGGGACTGTCTCTGTGCATCGACTTTTCCACTTAAATCTCCTTCACGCACAAGTATCTTTGTGCACACTCATCTATCCTAACCCCGTCCACCCTCTTCAAGACCTGAGGCGATGGGGGAGTGACGACGCAACAGGTGGAGGTGACCACTGGCAGTTGTAGTCACGATCCTGCACGTAGGCGGCCCACGGACCAGTGGTCGCTCAGCCCTGTGGGCAGCAGGGATGTTCGGCAGCATCCTGGGCGACTGAGCAGCCCTCTCTAGGATAGCACTGCTCACCCTAATCAAGGGAGGGGACTAGAAAAGGTGTCCCAAACATTGCCTGCCCTACAAACACTCAGTCAGCACACCGCAGCGGGCGGGTCATCCCTTTAAGCAGTTAAAATCAAAAGAAACAAAATACAAAGAAGCTCCTATTAGGAGCATGGAACATCAGGACATTACTTGATAGAGAGAATACCCCAAGACCTGAGAGAAGAACAGCTCTAATTGGTAAAGAACTGGTGTGATATAACATCGACATCACAGCCCTAAGCAAAACACGCTTACCAGAAGAGGGATCACTCAGCGAACCCACCACTGGATACACCTTCTTCTGGAAAGGCAGAGCCTCAAATGAAGACAGTATCCACGGTGTTGGCCTGGCCATCAAGACCAGTTTGCTCAAACAGCTGCCAGACTTGCCTGTGGGCATCAGCGAGAAGCTCATGAAAATCCGTTTGCCTCTCAGCAAAGACCGGTATGCCACAATCATCAGCGCATATGCCCCTACACTGACCAGCACAGAGGAGACCATCGAGCAGTTCTACTCTGACCTGAGTGCCGTCCTGCACTCGGTGCCCACAAATGACAAGCTGATACTACTGGGAGACTTCAAAGCCCGCGTTGGCCAGGACCATGAAAGATGGAAAGGAGTGCTCGGCAAACACGGCGTGGGCAAAATGAACAACAACGGCCTACTGCTACTCAGCAAATGCTCAGAGTTCGAACTCACCATCACGAACACTGTGTTCAGAATGGCAAACAAATATAAAACAACGTGGATGCACCCACAATCAAAACAGTGGCATCTCATTGACTACATCATTGTACACCGGCGAGACATCCAGGATGTAAAGATCACCAGAGCCATGAGAGGAGCTGAATGCTGGACAGACCACCTATTGGTTAGAGCGACTCTTCAAATGTGCATTGCGCCTCGCCATCCAAAACGTGCCCAGACAGCTCATGCATTTTACAATGTGAGTCGTCTTAGAGACCCATCTTATTTGCAAACATTCCAGTCCTGCCTGGACGACAAGCTGTCTGCCAAGGGACCACTCACTGGAAGCTCAACTGAGAAATGGAACCAGTTCAGAGACGCAGTGAAAGAAACATCAAAGGCAGTCCTAGGCCCCAAACAACGCAACCACCAGGACTGGTTCCACGAGAACAACACTGCTATTGAAGACCTATTGAGCAAAAAGAACAAAGCCTTTATGGAGCGGCAAAATAACCCAAACTCTGCTCCTAAAAAGGACAGATTCAAGTCTCTCCAAGCCACGGCTCAGCGTGAGATCAGGAAGATGCAAGACTGATGGTGGGAAAAAAAGGCAGAAGAAATACAGCATTTTGCTGATACGAAAAACTACAAACAATTTTTCAGTGCCCTCAAGACTGTCTATGGGCCATTAAAACCCACCACCACTCCCTTGCTATCCTCTGACGGTGACACTATCATAAAAGATAAAAAAGGCATCAGCAACAGGTGGAAAGAACATTTCAGTCAGCTTCTCAACCGACCCTCTTCAGTCGACCAAAGCGCCCTTGACCAGATCCCCCAAAACTGCACCATTGAACAACTTGACATCCCTCCTTCAATAGAGGAAGTCCAAAAAGCCATTAAACAAATGACTGCAGGCAAGGCACCTGGTAAAGATGGGATCCCAACTGAGATGTACAAGGCCTTAAATGGAAAGGCGCTCCAGGCTTTCCACATAGTGCTGACCAGCATATGGGAAGAGGAAGACATGCCCCCAGAACTCAGAGATGCTCCCATTGTAGCCCTATACAAGAACAAAGGCTCACGAGCAGCCTGTGACAACTACAGAGGCATCTCACTACTGTCCACTGCTGGAAAGATCCTCGCCCGTGTTATACTCAACAGACTCCTGTCATCTGTTTCAGAGCAGAACCTGCCTGAATCACAATGTGGCTTCCAACCAGATCGCAGCACCATTGACATGGTCTTCACGGTGAGGCAGATGCAGGAAAAATGCCTTGAGCAGAACCTGAGTCTCTACATTGTCTTCATAGACCTGACAAAGATGTTCGACACAGTGAACAGGGACGCATTGTGGGTGATACTCAGCAAGCTCGGTTGCCCAGCAAAATTCATCAAACTGATCCAGCTCTTTCATGTCGACATGACAGGGGAAGTCCTATCTGGTGGAGAGACTTCTGATTGCTTCAACATCTCCAATGGCGTGAAACAAGGCTGTGTCCTCGCTCCGGTACTATTCAACCTATTTTTCACCCAAGTACTACGACATGCTGTGATGGATCTAGACCTGGGCTTCTACATCAAATACCGGCTGGATGGCTCAGCTTTCTAACGTCAACACTTTCAAGTACCTGGGCAGCACCATCGCCAACGATGGGTCCCTAGACCACGAGATTAATGCCAGGATCCAAAAGGCCAGCCAGGTACTCGGGTGGCTGCACTCCAAAGTCCCCAACACAGCGGTGTGAGCACTGTGACGAAGCTCAAAGTGTATAATGCAGTGGTCCTCAGCTCGCTCCTGTACAGTTGTAAGACATGGACACTGTACCGGAAGCACATGAAACAGCTGGAGCAATTCCACCAACACTCCCTCCGGTCAATCATGAGGATCCGATGGCAGGACCGAATCACCAACCAGGAAGTCCTCGACAGAGCCAACTCCACGAGCATCGAAGTCATGGTCCTCAAAACCCAGCTACGATGGTCTGGACACGTCATCCGCATGGACCCACAGTGAATACCAAGACAGGTATTCTGTGGTGAACTGTCAGCTGGACTCAGTAAATAAGGTCGACCAAAGAAAAGATTCAAGGATCAGCTAAAGTCCAACTTGGCATTACACCAAAACAACTAGAACTTGCTGCCTCTGACAGAAGCAGCTGGAGAACCCACATTAACCATGCCACCACCACCTTTGAAGATGAACGACGTCAATGTCTTGCCGCTGAGCATGAACGCCGACACCAGGCCACAACTGTATCTCCCGTAACAACTGGCATCCCATGCCCCATGTGCCACAAACCCTGCGCCTCAGTCTTTGGACTTCAAAGCCACATGAGTACATCAATAGATGATAATACACAAAGACAATAGTCATTCTCGGTCACCGAGAGACTACCACTACTAGGTATCACCCAGATCTTGCTCCCCAATAAAAATAAGGTTCTGCCCTGTGCCATCCCTTTTCTCTGTAGACCTTCTTGGTGACTTCATTTGTTCCTATGAGCACAATCATCCACTCTCTGCCAATAACTCACAAATCTATGTATCCAGTCTCAAATTTTCTATAGTCCAGCATCACCTGATGTCTATTGGATATTTCCATCTGGGTGTCCTGTTAGCATCTCAAACTTTACATCAATAATAGAATTCATCATCTCCTAAAACCTTTCCCCAAAGTTTCCTATTTCTTTTTTTTAATCCCTTACCTTCCATCTTTGAATCGATACTGTGTGCTGGTTCCAAAGCAGAAGAGTGGTAAGGGCTAGGCAATGGGTGCTAAGTGACTTATCCAGGGTCATTCATCTAGCAATTATTTAAGGTGTATAAATGGATATGTTGAGCCTTTGGACTTCATCCCCTAGAGTCCCTTAATATTTCCCAAAATTCCCTTTTCCTGGGTCCCTGTGTTTTGCATGATTGTATTTAAGTGGTGGTAACTCCTCCCTCTTCCTCTCTTGGACCTGTGTCCAGGCTGAAGTCAGGCAGTTCTTTTGTTTTAGTTATTATTAATAAAACTTTTAAAATATAATATGTAATTATTGATTATTAATTTTTAAATCCACAGAGTCCAGATTTGAACACAGGATCTCCCCATCTCTGGACCTGGCTCTCAATTCACTGAGCCACCTCGCTGCTCTCTACCCCCAAATTCCATATTTCTACTAAAAGCATCACCATCCCTCCAGTTACCCAGTTTCAAAACCTTGAAATTGTCCTTGACTCTTTCTTCATCTTCACCTTCCCCTCCCACCATGTCTTACATTCTGTCTAACTGTTTCTCACATTCATGCCCTTCCTTCCAGTGGCAGTTTCAATGCCCTGATTCAGGCTCTCATCACCTCTTTCCTGGACAAGTCACAACCTCTTCATTTAGACTGAGCTTTCAGTCTCTACCCTCTCCTGACCTTCTCCTCCCTCCATTCTTCTCAAACTGCGAAATTAATCTTCCTAAGGAACAAGTACTGCTATGTTATTTCCCTTTGCTAGAACCTTCAATAGTTCCCTATTGCCTTTAGGATGAAATGTAAACTCTGTAGCCTACCACTTAAGGTCCTCCACATTCTGACCTGATAAGAGATTATTCCTCTTAACCCACTGCATATTGCAGTCAAAATTCACTACTACCTATTTCTCAACGTTGACATTTCCCAGCATGCTGGAGCTGGATAAAACTGGCTTTAGGAATACCAATTATTGAATTTTCAGCATAAACATTTATTTGTGAGCTAGAAAACACTACAAATTAAGGCTTGATTTATTGTTTTGCTGATTGTCTGGACTTAAAAACTGATGGAGGAAATGTTGATCAGCAATTTAAAATTAAAAGTATATCATGCACACATTTTTTTTTGGACAACTGATTGTTAAACATAAAAACTCTACATTTTACTTTGTATATTTGCACAAGTAGTCTCATATTCCCAAAATATATTCCCTTCTCTTTTCTGCCTCTCAGAATTTTTATCTTTCTTTTAGGTTCACTGCACAAACCATTTCTTCCACAAAGCTTCCCTAAATTCCTCAGCTGCTACTGCTTTTCCCTCCTCAAATGATTGTAGTTTAACCTTATGTTGGACTGTAGTTTAATACTTTTATTATCTTTTTATGTTATTATAGTTTGTATTATAGTTTTCTGAGTGCACATTGTATCCTCAGTAGAATGTATGATCCTTGAAGACAGGCACTGTTTGACTTTTGGTCCTTATATCCCACTATCTATCACAGTGCTTTACATACAATAGGAGCTTAATACTTGCTTGCTGAATTTAATTGAATAGTATGTTTCGCCCTCTTATTAAAAGTGCCTCCAAGTTTGTACACAAAGCATTTTCCTCAGTATAATCATAATGGTAACATCATGTTGCAAATGAGAAGGCTGGAATTCAAAAAGATTTAATTCAATTAAGTTCAAAACCTATCAGGTGACAATTACATGCTATGAAACTGGGGACACAGAGAGAAAAATAAAACGATGCAAGTTCCCCAATAAGTTTACATCATGCATACAGAGAAATAAATAGCATAGACAAAACAAAACCAAAGTCATTTCAGGGATGGGGAAGAGCTCTCCTAACAACTGGGGGCATGAGGAAGAGCCTGCTCTGGGAGATGGTACTTGAGCTGTTTTGAAGGGAATTAAGAGATCTAAAGAGGCAGAGAGAATGTTCAAGGCATGAGGGCTTTCCTGAGCAAAGGTGTGGAAGTGGGAGATGAATATGTCATGTTCAGAAACTGCAGTTGGACTTGTCTGACTGGAACACAGAATGAATAAAAGTAGCATGAAGTCAGGCTGGAAAGGCTACTTGGTGCCACATTAGAAAGGACTTTGGATGGCAAGCAAAGGAGCTCATAGCTCATCCTATAGCCATAGAGAGAACATAGGGAACTTCTTGTGCAAGGGACTAAGATGGTCAGACCTGTGCTTTAGGAATGTCAGCTGTGTAAATGAGGATAAGGAAAAGAGAAAAGCTTGAGACAGAGCTATCTCTTAGAAGGCTATTATAGCAAGGAGCACCAGGATGTCCTGAGTTTAAATCTGGTCTCAGTCTCTTCCTAGCTGTGTGACCCTGGGCGAGTCACTTACCCCCCATTGCCTAACACTTGCCTCTCTATCTTGGACCTGATACTTAGCTTCTGAGACAGAAGGTAAGGTTTTTTGTTTTAAGGTAAGGTATTTTATTTTAAGACTATTGTAGGGGAGAGAAAGAATGTGAATCATGTAACCATGGGAAAATATTCTAAATTAATTAAATAAATAAAATTTAAAAATTAAATTACATTACATTTTTTAAAAAGACTATTGTAATAATCCAGGGGAAAGGTGATAAGGGCCTGCACCTATGTGATTATGGTGTGAATAGGGAGAAAGGAACAGATGTGACCAATCTTGGAAAGGTAAAATCAAGAAAATGTTGCCACTAATAGGATAAGGGAGATAAAGAATGAGAGTTGAGAATCACTTTGAAGATTTACACGCAGGTGACTGAACAGATGGTGGTACCTTCATCTAAGGTCAAATGACATACCCAAGGCCACACAATTAGTGACTAGAAGTAGTCCTCCTACAACATCCTGCTATCTCTATAATAAATGGTAGCTCCTGTTTCTTCTGCATTTTTAGGGTACAAAACACTTTCCTCACAGCAATCCTATAAGAGACATTTGCATTTTCATATACAATCTTTTTGTTTTCTATGGAGATGGGAATACTTATTTTCTTATGTGTTTTGTCGAGTTTTGAATTTTTTAATTTGAAAACATAAAAGTCAAAGAGGTTGGCACCTCAGTGTCATGAACCTCCATTTTGCATGTGAGAAAATAGATGAGAAGTCAAGTGACTTGCCCAAAGTCAAGTAGGCAGGAAGGGGCAGTGCTAGGGTTTGACACAGATCTTCCAATCCCACACTGAGCATCCTTTCTCCAGCATCCACCACAAAGTTACCCTTTTCTCCTTCAAAGCAACAACTCTGTTGTCTCCCTCAGCTTAAATTCTCTCCTTGTTCCCCGAGGTGATCCATCCCTCTCACAGAGGGGTGAAGTCTTTGATGGTGGCTCCAGAGACACTTAAATCTCTCTTCCTCTAGTCCACTCAGGAATTTTCATCCTGTTCAAAGAAGTCAGGACAATTTGACTGTCTCACTGCTGGGAGTGGAAGCGGAGCCCAGGTCAGTTTCAAGACTGATTGATTCCAGACCTGAGAAAGTCGCTTCCTGCAGGCTCAGCTTCACACAGCCCCTGGGCTCCCCATCCCAGCCCTGGACAAACCCCCAAGGTCCACCCTGGCCCTAGAGCCTGGGGAGCAAGTGGAGCCTCGGCTCTTCTGGCTAATGTCCACCAGGTGGCGCAATTCACAAGATGTCAGGCTGCTCAGAACAGCAGAGGGACGCCTTGTCTCTGAGACTGAGAGAGCGTGCATATTAGGAATATGAGGGGAAAGCAGGTCACATTCAAATGCAGCTTATCAATGCATTTTTAAGGTCCAGACCAATTCCTCATTGCTATAAGGCAAGATGTAAAGACAACCTGCTGACAGCTTGCTGAATGAAGAATTGGAAAATTGGTGCTCCTCTGTCTATCTCTGTCTCTTTCTGTGTCTGTCCCTATCTCTGTGTCTCTGACTCTATTTCTCTAACTCTGAATCTGTCTCTGTTTCTGTCTCTCTGTGTTTCTCTATGTCTCTCTGTCTGTCTCCCTCTGTCTCTCTGTCTCTTTGTTTCTCGGTCTCTTGTGCTCGCTCTGTCTCTGTTTCTCTCTCTGTCTCTGTGTCAGACTCTCTGTGTCTAACTCTCTGTGCCTGTCTCTGTCTCTATCGCTCTTTCTCTATCTTTCTCTTCCTCTCTGTCTCTCTCTTGTCTCTCTCTCTTCCCACTCTCCCTCTCCTTTTCCCTTATTCCCTCTCCCCCTTTACATCTTCCCCTCTTCCCCTCCCTCTTCCTTTCCCCATTCCCCTCTCCCCTTGCCCTCCTGTTTCCCCTCTCCCTCCCCTTCTTTCTGCACCCCATCAGGATGACCTGAGTTAAAGCCTAAATATTAGCTCTGTGAGCCTAGGCAAACTACCTAATGCCCATCTACCAGTGAAGGGAATTTTCACAGTTGGAGTTCTCCACACCAATGAAATTACATATTTACATACACGCACACACACACACACACACACACACACACACACACACACACACTCCATATAAGATCCTTGAGTTTAACATCCTAAGCTTCTCTGTGAGAATGCCTGCTTTGAGCTCTAGACTTAAGGTCAATTTTTAAAACTAGCCTTTACTTGCTAGTAGAAGAATGTACTGGACCTGGAGTTAGGAAAACCCAAGTCTAAATCTAACCTCAGGTACCTACTAGCTATGTGACCCTGAGCAAATCACTTAATTGATACCTGCCTCAGTTTCCTTATATGTAAAATGGGGATAATAATAGCATCTATCTCCCAAAATTATTGTGAAGATAAAATGATTTAATATGTATAAAGTACTGTATAAATGCTAGCTGTTATTATTGGACTGAACAATGAAGTAGATTTCTCAAGTAATTACTTGCTGTAATTGCCTCTTATGTGCTTTTCTTTTGCAATAACCTCCCTTTCTCAACTCTAACTCAGACTCTACCCTCCCCCATTTCTTCCCTTCCCTCTCTTATGTTCAAACATTTAAAAGAGGCAAAGATCTATAATGGAAGTTCAGTGATTTAGGTTTGTTTCATAACTCTGCCACATCATAGCTGAAACACCAGACCTTTAGGAAGCTACCTAATTCCCCTGAGCCTCAGTTTCTCCACTTTTAAAATAGAGAATATGTAAAAATGGATAATAAGATTCATTCTACATCACAGCCCTGTCTTCCTCCCACTCAGCACTACCACCCCAGGTAACTGAAGCCAGAGCACTTAGGAAAATATAATAAGCTGGAAGTTAATAGAGATAAATGTAAAGTGGTACAGCGAATTCAAACAATGGAGTGTGCAAGTTCAGGGTGGGGTAGACAGAAGAAAGATCTGAACGTTCTAGTAAATTGTAAAGGGATTATGAGTCAGCCATGCCTTGGGGTCCCTTCCAACTCTAAGGTTCTCTCAGTATAGGGACTTAAGAGAAAGAATGTTATCCACGTCTAGAGAAAAAACTATGGGAGTAGAAATGCAGAAGAAAACAAATGACTTATCCCTTGTTTAAATGCATATAGGATTTGGGGGTTTGGTTTTAAAAGGTTACAAAAATGAATAATCTGGAAATGGGATTTGAGTGATAATATATGTGTAACTCGGTGCTTGTCAGCTCCAGGAGGGGAGAGGGAAGAGGGGAGGGAGACAACAAGAAACATGTAACCATGGGGGGAAAATTTTTAAAGAAAAGAAAAAAAGATTCTCTCCATTTAGGAGAAATGGAACTTGGTGTCTTGGAAAACCAGCAATGAGATTCCATGGATTGAAGAAAGCTGCATCTGAGGAGAGGGTGGAAGAAGAAGGAAGTTCAGTTTGCAGGTATGGTAAGGCAATAAGCAAGAAGTCCCAACGCACTGGGCAAGTCCTTCATGTGTACAGCATTTATGTGCTTCCCCAACTGCCATCCCTTTGAGATGCATTATGGGAGTATTGCTGAGGTGTCGTGTACTCCTTTCTGAATCTCTTCTGCCCACTGCTTGGAAGTAAGTATATTTGCATCCAGAAATTTGGGGCTTTTGATAAAAGGAAGGAGCCCTAGTTATCATGGGCTGACTCCCTGAGAATTCTCTCTGAGTCGTACCACCAGGGACTGGACCCTAACTCAATACAAAATTGTTCTAAATTCCTTGATGGAGTCCTCTGCTGGTCTTTTCCTTTCTATAGCCATGATGTTCAACAGAATTTCCAGATTTTAAGGCTTAGAGCCTTAAGGACTGCCATTAAAAATACACTGTCCATAATCAAGGCATTGGATTAAAGGAAGAGAGAGTAGCTATCTTTTGCTTCTTTGACTGGTAATACCCAGGAGGCAACTCCCATAATTCCTTATGGTTAGCTCTTCCAGGTCAATAAGATTTCAGCACTTTGGTTTAAAAAATAAAAAAAAACTTTGCTTCTGGCAGATACATTTAATATATTTGGCAGAGGAAAAGCGAGTGGAGGAATATTAAGAGGACTGAAGGAAAAGAATTTCTAGAAGTGACTTGGCACCGTAAAAGAATTATGGATTTTTGAAGCTAACAGAGACCTTGGAGGTCACCTATGGACATAGATATCATCACTTAATGATGAGTACACTGAGGCCTGGAGGGGAAAGCTTTTCATGGTGGAAAGAATACTGATTTAGAATTAAAAGAAACATTTGGATTCAAATACCAGCTCTTTGGAACCTTGAGTGAGGGTTTTTTGAAGCCTCAGTTTTCAGTGGAAAAGGGAAGTATATATTGTAACTATCTAACTTCCAGGTGCTTTTGAGGTAAGACTTCATAAACTGTAAAATGCTATGGAAATGTGAGCTATTAATACCACTGTTGTTACTATGAAAATTGTTGATGTTGTTGTTGTCATTGTCCAAGCTCACATAAGCAGTTAGCTTGCTAGCAGAGCCCAGAACTCCTGATTCCTTCTCCCTGGTCTTTATCATTTCTCTCTGGCTTAAATATTTCCCCTACAGTGTAGCTGACAAAATTAATTCTCACTATCAACAACAAAAAAAAAAATGGGGTGCCTAGGTAGCACTGTGGATAGAGTGCCAGGCCTGGAGTCAGGAAGACTCATCTTCCTGAGCTCAAATCTGGCCTCAGACACTTACTGTGTGACCCTAAGCAAGTCACTTAACCTTACTAGACACATTGTCCTAATTTATAAAATGAGCTGAAGAAGCCACTCTAGTATCTTTTCCAAGGTCACAAAGAGTTTGACACAACTGAAAAAAATTGAACAATTGCTGAAAAAAAAATTGTAAAATAAACATAACATAGCCTAATTGGCCAAGTTAAGATTAGAATCATAAATTCTTAGAAATAAAAGAAAATCTGTTCCAATGTTGAAGCCTCAGTTTCCTTGGATTTAAAATGAGAGTTAGAAAAGATAATGCCTTCTAGTTTTAGATCTCTGACTATTTTTAGATACCATGAGTCATCTAGACAAACCTGTCAAATGAAAGCAAAGGTCTTTGTGAATTTTCTTTCACAGGTTCTTATAGCTTGAGTAACTAGTGACAGAGAACTCACTACCTTAGAAGAAAACAGAATTTAGTATCCCTGAAGGTCCACTCCACTCCACTATTGGACAGCCCTTTCTAAGCTAAGTGATTCCCAACTTGCAACAACTCCTAGGAAGTTGTGGGCTTTTATCTATGCATCAAACACTCATTTCAATTTTCATTTAGCTGGATCAAAATGCTATGTGATTCTGTGTTAATAATAAGTAAATATACCTTTCAGAGACTGAAAAAATAATTATTTTCACATATATAATTACTATTTTCAAATTTATATAGACAGCATGCTTATTAAGTTACAAATTTTTTAAATGACTAGATTTATCATCACTTTTTTTTGGTTGTGTATTTTCTCAACCAATTGATCCTCATTATGAAACAATTTTTGTTATCAAAAAGGAGTCTTTGGAGACAGCTAAGTAGCTCAGTGGTTTGACAGCCAGGCCTATGAATGGGAGGTCCTGGGTTCAAATGTGAACTCAGATACTTCCTAGCTGTGTGATCCTGGGCAAGTCACTTACCCCGAATTGCCTAACCGTTGCCACCCTTCTGCCTTGGAACCAATACACAGTATTGATTCTAAGATAGAAGAAAAGGATTTGGGTTTGGGTTTTTTTAAAAAGGAGTCTTCATACTCACAAAGGTTGGGAGCTACTAATTAAGCCTTACAGATTTCCTTCTATTTCATCAAAATCTGCCTTAACTTCATAGCCTCCTCTCTGGTGTCAAGTTAGCTGTAGGATTTAATTAACATCTTAGTTTAAATGTATGTCAATAGTTACATATCCCAAGGGGGTTTGCATTTCCAACCTTTTTTTCAAATTACCAACAGAAAACTTCTTGGAAGTATACCTATGGCATCCCAAAAAGGCCAAAGTTGGCTACCGGGTGATTAATTTTTTCCTGGTAACCAAGAAAATATATCTTAAATTGCATTAACTGAAGCATAAATACAATGCTCTGAGGAGGGTGGCAATAGTCCCATTGTGCTCAGAACTGGTTAGACTGGAGAACTAGGTCCCATTCTGGGTGCCATTTTTAAAAAGGATGTTGACAATCTGGAGTACAGCCAGAGAAGTAGGGGGAGGTGAGGCAGGATAGTGAGGTAACTGGAAACCCTGAGATACAACTAAGTATCTGTTAAAGGAACTGGCTATTTTTAACCTAGAGAACAGAAAATGGACAAACATGAATTTTCTTCAAATATTTTTGAGGGACTATGATGGGAAAGAACAATTAGACTTGTTCAGTTTGGCCCCAGAGGTGAAGAGCAGGAACAATGGATAGAAGGAAAGCTTCAGAAAAGCAGATTTGGGCTTTATAGAAAGGAAAATTCCTAACAAAGAAGTGAAATTAAAACTGTCCCAAAGTAGGTCTTTAAATCAAGATGTTGTTTCCCAAGCAGAGGCTAGGTGACTATTTGCCAGGAATACTATAGGAAAAAATTCTACTCGTGTAAGAGTTGAATTTGATGACCTCTGGGATCCCAAATATCCTCTGAAAGTTTATGATTGTTGGGAGACAGAACACTGAATTTTGAATCAGAAGCAGCTAGTGAAGGGGCAGGTGGGTAGCTCATTGGATTGAGAGTCAGACCTAGAGATGGGAGGTCCTAGGTTCAAAACTAGCCTCAGACACTTCCCAGCTGTGTGACCCTGGGCAAGTCACTTGACCCCCATTGCCTAGCCCTTACACTCTTCTGCCTTGGAACCAATACACAGTATTGATTCCAAGATGGAAGATAAGGGTTTAAAAAAAAAAGACCGAGAGCTCTGTAGTTCACTCATACTTTTGTAAAACCAGAGTGGCCTCCAGTGGCTGGTGAATTTTGGAAGATATTAAATAAATGTGCATTTTTTTAAGTTGTAGGAAGAAAATCAAAGATGATTGAGTTTAAAGAGACT